>NC_056728.1:1349020968-1349063468 GCF_019279795.1 Protopterus annectens
CAAACCTGTTGGTGGATTCAGATGACGTTCTAGGCTGGCTCTTTTTGCCAACTCCCTTGGCCAGAGTGACAACAGATGCTTTTCAACTAGGGCGGGGGTCATTTCCTGCAGAAGGTCCAAAGCATGTGGTCCCCCAAGAGACCAGTCTGCTTAACATACTAGAGATGAGCAGGCTGATTCGCCTTGCAAGCTTTTCAAGATGCTCTGTCTCTGGGGACAACTGCAATTCAGGCTAGTCTGGTGCATCAAATAGGGAGGAACCTGCATCAAAAAATAGGGAGGAACCTGATCTTGTCCCTTCTGCAAAGAGACTATGAGTGTGTGGAAATAGGCAATCTCAGACTGCTTTCTAGTTGCAGTGCACATCTTGGGGAAAGCCAACGTGTTGGACAAACTAAGCATCTCCATCTTGATGTCTCGTGAGTGGTCTCAACAATCTGTGGCTGAAGGGATCTTCTGTCTGCAATCATTTTGCATCTTCCCTAAACCACTGCAGCGAGTGTTTTGCTCTAACCCCTTCAGTGTGGTTAAAGCGATGCTCTAGTCCATGATTGGCCCTCTGGTCTCTTATGCTTATCCCCCTTCCCTTGGTACCAAAACTCTTGTAGAAAGCAAACTGGCTGAAGAGCTTTGTCATCCTCATTGCTCCATTCTGGCCTCAATCAGTATGGTTCCCTTTCCTATGGTCTAATTTTTCTTCATGGATACTGCCTCTCTCGATCTCATCTCGCCTGTCGGGAATGCAACACCCCAATATCCAGGCCCAAAGACCCATAGCATGCTTTCTCCACTTCCAGTAATGGGTAGACGGCCCAGGCTCTCTTCCCCTCTGTGTACCATTTTGGCTTCTCAAAGAATCTATTGAAAACTGATACAAGAGAAAGATTCTCCCCTTCGGATTTGAATAATAAGTTTGATCCTTTCTCTGCCCCAGTTTTTGCAGTACATGAATTTTAGTAGTCCTTAAAGTGCGAGTTTCTCTATGATCAGTCTTTAATTTAGCAGCAATTTCTAATTTCAGCAGACTGAAATTATTCATTGGCTCTGTCCAAATAATGGTAAGCATTCTTAAAGGGCATTTTTCTTCAGTCCACCAATAAGATATTCACATCCTTCAGATCTCAGTTGTACTGCAAGGTCAGGTCTAACTCAACCTGTTGAACAGTCAGTTAAAAATGATTTAAAATTCAATTTATGGGAAACTGTCTTGGTAGCAATTACTTCTGCAAGGAGAACATCTGAACTCTAGGCTTTCCAGAAATACCTTCCATCATTTTTCGTGAAGATAAGATTACCTTAATGGCAAAACCACTTTTTTTTTTTACCTAAAGTGGCTTTCGAAAATCAATCCTTTCACTTACCAATTTTCTTTCCTAATTTTTCTAAAGGATTGTACATGCTGCATCTACTTGATATTCACAATTACATTTTTGTCAAAACAAATTAAAAAATCAGACCAGCTATTTCACCAAAACGGCTGAGTGGTCCTGTCACTAATGTCACTCTAGCTAAATAGATTAGATTGTATTTCTTGGATTTATTCTCAGCAAGGCATTACCTTACCCAAACCTCTTGACTCATTCAACCAGATCCATGGCTGCTTCACCTGGTTTTTGGTAAAGACATCTATTGATTGCACTACAGCCAGATGGTCAGAATGCTCATACATTTGTTGCCCAAAGTGGATATTTCTGGAAAGAGCAGCCTTTGGTTCAGCAGTACTCTATCCTTCCTGAAGGGCCAGCAAAGATTAACGTAGCTAGGGACTCCGTTCCATGGTTTGAGGAAGAATGAAAAGGACAGCATCAAATTTATGTACTTAACATAACTAGGCATATATTCATTTTCATTCCTCCAACTTCCCTCCCATCTCTCATTTTTTTTTCCTGGAGAGACCTATAGGATTGTATTTGGAACCTACAGGTGTTCATAGTGTTTCACTGTTGCAGTCATTACAATTGGGTTATCCTGCTGGCAGGCTACCCACAGTCGGCCTGAATTCCAAAGTCTATAGGATTTGGAACCTACAGTTATAGGTTGAGCCCTTCCTGTCAGCTGTACGTCTGTTTAGCTATAGGGTTCTGTGGCAAACTGAGGGAATCTGGATGGAGTAGTGTATTATGGGTAGATGCAGGAGCTTGAGAGCTGGATCTGAAGTTTGGAATATGCAATAGAGTCTGATCAAAGAGTTGGGTCCAAACCCACATGTTGAGGAATGCAAATGGACAGCAGATCTGTAATTATGGTGAGTACATAACATTTTTTAATTCCAAACACAACCTAAAACGCCCAACTTTCTCATGGCTATGCTTCTACTCCTATCCTAACTAAACCCACCTTTGATTTTTTTTCTATTGCCAATCTGACTCCTTTCTTATCCCTTTATCTTCCCCACTATTGCTTCAAGTAACTTGCATCTTAATCCTGTCCTCTTATTGCCCGTTTCTTACCCATCTGCTATCTAAACTTCTCTACTATCTGAAAATTGTTTATTTGTTTATTCTGCTTATACACTTAATTTTCGCCTCCTGTTCTAGTGACCACCTGCTTCAATGTTAATATACTTGTACTGAAACTGGACATTCATTGCTCTTGTATCTTCAGATGTTACATGTTTGAATATCTTTGATTTTTATGTAAAATATAACTAAAGCATGATAAATGTTTACTATTTGTCTCAATACTACCTGAAAAGTAATTCTTAATGTTTTTATTCATTGTAAATATTTCTATTCTGTGGAGTTTTTCTCCTTGGGCCTCTGCTGAAAATGGTACTTGTGACCAGTCAGACTTTCTGGTAAACAAGACAAATATTGGGCATTTTATGCTAACTCTTCACGTGTTAAGGGATTAACATTTCCAAGCTAAAGGGGTGAAGATACTTTATACCTGTTCATCTTTTTTTATTTAGTTATTGTGGTTCCTGGCTGTGAACTGCATGCGTATGTGCAGGGACAACTATCTCCCCTAACCTGCACTTGTTTCTGCCATTGGGTGGCAGCAAAATGCCTCCAAAACCTATCTCCGTAATTGGGGAAGCCATTTCACGCAGTTTAACATGGCGTCCATACAACGGACAATTGCATTTAAACTTCCAACAGGTAAACTGGCTTATAGTACCTAAACCAATTGGTCTTCCCCAGGTCTATCCAGTTCACTCTTCAATTCTAAGTCACGGGCCTGCAATACATACCTGCCAGACGGTCCATACTCATTTTTTTTTTTTCCTCACTCTCTTGTAGTAGGGGGCAGCTCTACCTGCTCCATCCACCTACTGCTTGTGCTCACTCCGCTCCCTTACCCCCATTCCCACCCATCCCCCAGTTCAATTAACTTATACTTTGCTAGACACCACCTCACCCCAATATAATCCAGTTGGGCATCAGACATCCAGTCCACACCAATAATGACTGCCTCTCAACCAATTAGAGCACAGGAAAAAGCTGCACACCCACTAATGCCCCCCAGTGGTTATGCCTAATCATTCCCTAACCTCTCAATCCTGTCTACTGTAACTTGTAACTAATCTGACTCATGTCCATAATGTATTTCTTACATTCCTTATTCATTGCAACTCTTACCATACTAACCCACCTCACTTCATACCATCATTACCTCAATACCAATCTAAACAATAATTCACCCACCCTGCTCAATTATTCAATGTTGACCCAAATATCCGTATAAATCTCTTCCCATATGTATAATCACTCAAACTTAGAGCCAACACCATTTTAAAATGTGTTCCTACTCTACAAAAGGTCACATCAATACAACAGCACCTTTCTATCCCTAGATACCTTTAGACCATTGTGAATATTGCTTCTCAACTGTTGGTGACATCCAACCAAATCCTGGTCCCTCGTCTAACCCCAACATCAATGTAGATCAGACCAAACTTAACCTAAATTCCCTTAGAAAACCTGCTGACCCGTTGATTCTTATCAGTATAAGTATGCTTAAGATAGACTAACTCCATGCAGCACTATCCTTTTATGCCCCTGACAATTGTGCTCCTTACTGAAACATGGCTTAAGCCACAACAATGAATAGGTTGTAGCATGGGGAAGTACTGAACATCCAAAAGGAGGCAGTGTCACCCTTTTCAAAAACCTTAAGTTGACCTTTTAAACATAAACAGCCCTACTTTCAACAATGCAGAAACCCTTTTCACAAAGGTAAAAATCAACCTACAAAAGCAACTGAACATACTAGGTTCCATACATCCTCCGGGTGATTTAAACTGTGGAATCCATAACCCACTAGGCATCTGAATCCTTTCCCCATGCAACTCATTTTAGGAGGTTTTAACATTGACTGGCTTTAATAAACTCTCCCCTCCCCACTACTCATCAACTTGCACGGGTTCACTCAGGTTATCCAAACCCTGACTAGAATAGATAAAGCTACCAAAAAAGAATCCATTTTAGACTGGATCCTCGCTAATCAGCCATCCATGACAATACTGTGGCACTCTACCTTGACAGTAAGTGATCTTTTCCCTACCTTTGTATTAAGGCAAATTAAGCTCCCTCAGACATGTATGCTACATACCTCTAGAGCAGATGACCTTATAACAGCACTAAACCATTGCAACTGGTCAACTTTCTCAACACTTCCCCCTCGACAAGGCCGTAGACCACTTCAACTCTACCTTTTTGAGCATACTTAACCAACTTTCCCCCTAGAACAATTCGAATGAAATACAACTCTGTCCCCTGGGTCACCAAAAGTACCTGGCTTCTACTAAAATAAAGGGACACAGCATGTGTTACTTGGTGTAATAACAAAGCTAACAAAAAATGGACAATTCCTTGAGCTAAGAAATAAAGCCAAAAAAAGATGCAAAAAAAACACTACTCCAATATACAAACTAAGCACAGTTCCAACCCCTAAAAATTCTGGGCAGCCATAAGTTTCTCCAACCAGGCAAAATAGATACCCCTCCCCCAAACATTGATATTTCCAAGAACAATATCACAGCACAATTTAATGAATATTTGACTAACTCCATCTCGTCTGACACTTCTCCCACTACCCTCCCAGACCTGCTAATTTCCAACTAACTATTTCTCCCTCCACCCAGTACAATCCTCAGCTGACCAAACTAAGATCCACTACCCTAGCAGCTGATAATTCTCCCAGCAGAATACCACTGGATTGCAGCCAAAGATGTCTTGTATCCTGCATCTATAATTAACAGATCAATCTGAGCAACAGGTCCTACTCCTATGGAAAATCTGACACAGTACCCCTGCACAAAAGAGGTAACAACTGAATTATCCAGTTACTGCCCAATAGCCATACTATCCCCACTGTCTAAAATCTTTGAAAATGTCTACATTCCCAATTACTAAAGCACCTTTTATCCAATAATCTCCTAGCTGAAACTCTACACTTTTCACCGTAGCCACACCACCACCACTGCCCTTAGTTTCACCAACCTCGTTAATGGAATATAGGCCATCTGGTATCTAGTCTTTTTTGACCTCTGCAAAGCTTTTGATAAGTCTCAAGTTATTGGCAGTACTCTCAGAACTAAGTTAAATAACTCTACTTCTATGGTTTAAAGACTCCAACTGCCAGCAAGCTTAGTGGCAGGACTCTTCCCCCTTCTCCCAGTTACCTTAGGTGTGCCACAAGGATCTATACTCGGACCTCTGCTCTTTACAATATTCACAAATACCCTCCACAAAGCTTCTCTTCACGCTACCTTAGTCCAATATGCAGAGGCGACTCCACTCGAATCTCCTCGGCCCCCACTCTCCATCTACTGCAGAGAAAAACCCAAGAATCCTTTACAGCTATTGAAACCTGGTTAAGACCAACTGATACTCCACTCCTGAAAGACCCAGTTCATGGTGTCTCACCCCTCCAAGGCTGTAGATCCCATTCCTCCTCGATAATAGTCTCAAGTAATGCCCATATCTCACCAGTTGCTTAAACCAAACTAAAGTTTATTGACCAACATATGAAATTCAGCAAGCACATAGTCCTAACCATAACAAGTGCAAAAAACTTGGTGCACTATCGATGTAAAAGTTATCCGACTAATACTAAGGCTATCCTAGCTAGAGTTCACCTCCGACAAAGTACTATGCTTCCTGTTCTAGTGAACCCAATTAAAGGTGATTTAAAGAAATTATCCAGTTGCTATAACAAAATGGCAAAATTCACTACAGACTTACAGATCCCACCATTGTAGAGCCCTTTAGAAACTATCCTGGCTAGTTACCAAACTTGCTGACCCTAAGCCAACTTTAGCTTGCCAAATTCTTTACCTCCCTCAACAATACCCCAACCCTCCAAGGCCTAATTAATCAATACATCAATACGTCAACTGAGATAGACCAACAAAGGTCTGGTAGAAGTATCCAAAAGCAGACATCTGAGGAGTTTCCCTTTACTCTTATTATATATTGCAAAAATCGAAACTACCTCCCACTTGAAATCCAGGCACAGACAAACTTGGGAATCTGAAGTAGTTAACTTCATTTGATCAACCTGTGGGTTACAGATCAGATATGGATCCGAGCTGGCAGCTTACTAAGCTAAAGATCCAAGCTCCTCCCCCTTACTACACTGCAACCTCCTTCCAATCCTTGGATCTAGTTTGCTGCGGCTTTGCCAGCATGGGATTCTTGAGCTCCAGGCAGGTATAGTTTGGTTAATCAGCTAACTTTCGGTCTGTTTTGTCTGACTGTTCAAACATTTAATCCATTCCTCACTATCCTGTGGTTTTGCGTCAGAAGAGAAGGAAAGTTTTAGAAATTTCACCTGGTGTAGGCCTGTGTGTCTACTTAGCCTAGTCTGAAGATGTCAAACACAAAAGTCGACGTTTTCTAAGTGCAGTGTGGCCATAAGCTGTCACTGGCTGATGGTCACACTCTGTGCGTAGTTTGTCTAGGGGTTCTTCACCTAACATAGAGATGCAAGATATGTGCAGCATTCAACCTCCGGGACCTGTGTGATAGCAGGACCAAGCTGATTCTGGCAGGTTTTTTACCTGCAGAATCCACCACCTCTTCTGCAGCATCTTAGTCTGCCACTGCTGTGACTGTTAAGGCTTCCGGCCCCTCCTCCCCAGTCTGGGACTCCCACCTCAAAACAGGGCGGGAGAGGCCAGGAAGGACAAACACAGAAAAGGAGAGGGGAAAAGTCTGTGAGAGGGGTCACAAGCTGACTCTCATCTGTCGCAACCCCCCCCCTGCTAAAAGTGGTCTCTACTCCAGAAAAAGTTGCTAGTCAGTCTTCCCCTCTGCTCCATTCTCACCGGAGGAGGCTCGGCCTGCTTCGAGGTCTTCCTTGCATCGGCCTTCCCGGCTGATGTCTATGGCATCCTCTATCTACAACAGCCTCTCTGAAGTTGATATGGACCGGATGATAAGGTTCCTGCAAACTCAATTGCAGATGGGAGTGTTGCTAGCTCCCCCCACCAGCCAGAGCGGGGGAGGTCAGCTCTGACATTTGCCCCAATAGCTCCTTCACAGATCCACTCTCGGGTTCCAGAGTCCATGGATCCGAGGAGCCCTGGAGTCATGGGGTTGGTGCCGATGGTTTCTCCAACCTTGATGTTGGCCATGCTCTCAAACCTGTCTGATCCGAGATCTGGGCATCGGATCTGAGGTGATGGTGGTCGGCCCTGTTGTGGTCTGTGCATACCATCTCACTGGGTCTGCCTGTTCCAGCCTCTGCTCAGATTCCTTGTCGGATCTGAGACATGGCTACCTGCCCTGCCAGTTTCAGGGAAGCCAGTTCCCCTTTGGCTTTCGACGTTGTGGAAAGGGTTCTCTCTGGAGGATAGAGACCCCTCACTCTTTCCTCAGAGTCCACCCCTGCTCCTTTGCAACTGAGTGTCCTCCCAAGGACAGCCTGTCCGATATTCCCCAGACTGTTCCCCTTGAGGAATATGAGACTGAGCCTTTCCCGGAGAGTCCACCTGTGGAGGCACATGGACCCCCCCCGAGTCACTCACTGAAGATACAGACTTGGCGGAAGGGGAAGGTTCCCCCAGATCACCCCTCGAAGTCTCCGGAGATTTAATGGAAATTCTTCGCCGGTTTTGCCCAAAAACCTTTCTGGTGCAAGTTAGTATTTCTGGAGGTGTTCAGCACAGACCCATCTACCTCCCTGCTGACTAGCTCACTTGGAGTAAGGATTCCCCAGTTGATGCCATGGTGGTTGTGGGGGCCACCAAAAAGGAACTGGCCCAGGAAAGTTCCTCTGTCCATCCTCCGGTAAAGGAGTCTAGGGCGATGGATCGTCTTGGAAAGCAGAAGTTTGCTTCAACTACCTTTGCTATAAGGGCACTGAATTACATGGCCCATGTAATCAGACTGCTGCATGACCTTGTGAAGGAGTATGCAGAGTCTCTCCTGGAGTCCATTTTGGCAGAGGATAAACTGACTTTCTCTGCTCATATGACCACTCAAGTCTTTCAAATACGTCCATGCAGCTACTCTCATGCCACCGAGGGAGCTGCTAGGGCAGTCTGGTTCAGTATTGCCATGAGGCGTCCTGCCTGGCTCCAGCTTTGCGATTTTTTTTTTCAGAACCTTTCAAGGTGTCCTTCACTAATGCCCCTTTTGACGGTTCGACCCTGTTTGGGAAGACTGACATGCTAGTCCAGAGCGAGAAGGACAGGAAAACTGTCTGCCATCTGGATCTGCTTCTCCAACCCTTAAAGGTCATCCTCCAGGAACCAGCAAGGGCAAAAGTTCTTGTTCCAGAAGTCTCAGCAGTCCCCAAATGCTCCTGACTCCTTCTCCCCTAAAGGTAGAGGGTGACTAGGAGAAAGCCGGCCCAGAGGCAGAGGGGGACTGAAGAAATTAGGGTCATGGGAACCCTTTTCTGACAGACCCGCGCAGCAGCCCTGAGGGGTCGCCCGCCTGCTTCTCTCTGGAGGCAGTCGGGGGGGGGGGGGTGTTTTCCAGGCACCTAGCCCAATGGGAGTCCATGTCAGATCGCTGGGTGCTTTGAGTAATGTCCAGAGGCTATTCTATTCCCTTCATAAACAGTCCCCTATCCACAAGCTGCCTCAGATGTCCCACCCGCTCAAAGGGAGGTGGCAGCTTTGGAAATAAAAAAAAAAGCTGCTAGACAAAAGAGCTATCCAGCTAGTGCTCCCAGACCAGTCTGGATCCGGCATCTAGTCCAGGTTCGTTTTGGTGCCAAAAAAGATGGGGGGCTTGAGGCAGATTCTCTACCTATCCACAACGAACCTGTACGTTGCCAAGGAGAAGTTCCAGATGGTCACTTTACAATCCATCCTGCCATTCTTGCAGGAGGAAAATTGGATGTGCTCAATAGACCTCAAGGATGCGTACTACCATATCCTGATGGACAGGTGATCCAGGAGGTTCCGCCGCTTTCAGCTAGGAGCCAGTCACTTCCAGTTCAGGGTCCTACCCTTTGGTCGCACCACATCCCCCAGGGTGTTTACCGATGTCATGGTAGTTGTAGCGCCCACCTGAGGCTTCAGGGCATTCAGGTATTTCCGTACCTGGATGACTGGCTTCTCACCACCCCCACCAGGCATCAACTTGTACTAGCCAGAAATTTTTTTCTTCAGTTATAGACTCCGCTGGGTGTCAGAATAAACCTAGAAGTCTTTTCTTCAATCTGTTCAAATTCTAGACTTCATAGGGGCAAGAATAGATTCTCTTCAGACCCAGACAGACTTCACAGCCTGGCCCTTCATGTCTTGGCACTCCTTCAGACTCCTGCACCCCCAGCAGATTTAGTCCTGAGAGCCCTAGGGTCCATGGCAGCAGCTATAAATCTGGTTGCTTGTGCACGTCTGCATACGAGTGTTGGTGGATGTTAAAAGTTCACTGGTCTCTATATCTGTCTTGACTTTCTGATTTTTCTAAGCAAAGTTTGCAAAGCTTCTCTTATGTGGTGGCTTCAATCCCAGGATCTGCGGGAAGGACGCCCCTTTGTTACACCTCCGCCCCAAGCCACAGTGACCACAGACTCCTCCCGCTTGGGGGGGGGGGGCATTGCTTGGGCAGGACTATCCAAGGCACGTCTACCCCAAAAGAGACCATTCTGCATATCCATGTTCTAGAGATGCAGTCCTTTTAGTGTTGCAGGCCCTTCATACCTCTTCCTCTGGGAACTATTTCATTCCAGTCCATGTCAGTGGTCTGGTACATCAACAAATGGCGAGGGGGGGCCAGGTCCTATCCCCTTTGTCAAGAGGCCATGAGAGTGTGGGAATGGGCGATCGCCACCAACCGTTTCCTGATAGCAATGCACATCCCAGGTTGGTCCAACATTTTGGCAGACAAATTGAGCAGGATTATCCTTTCACCTTGCGAGTGGTCTCTGAACCCTTTATGTAGTGGAACAGATCTTCCTCTGGTGGGGTCATCCTTGCTACAATCTCGTAGCATTGCTGTCCAACGCTAAGTGCAGCGAGTTTTTTGCTCTGATTCCCCTGACGGGGGAAGCCCCCAAAGACGCTCTTGTCCATGCTGGGCCATCTGGTCTTTATGCATATCCCCCGCAAAAAGTTCGTCTGTTGGTTATCAGGGTTATCCTCGTAGCCCCATTCTGGCCTCGTCAAGTTTGGTTACCTTGCCTGCGGTCTCATCTAGTAGCTCCACCCTGGATTTTGGATCCATTCCGGATTTTATTTTTCATCCCTCGGGAATTCCTCCTCTGAATCTGGACAGCCTCAAGCTCACAGCTTGGTTGCTCCACTTCCATTAGTTGCCAGTACTCCCGGTATCTCTTCCCCAGTTGAATCCATTCTGCTAGCGGCGCACAATTCCTCTACCAGAAAAGTTTTCAGTAGTAAATGGAAACGTTTCTCCATTTGGGCTTTGCAGAGAAATCTGGATCCTTTTACCGCTCTAGTTCCAGCGGTGTTGGACTTTTCCAGCAAGGGGCCAGCTCTTCCACAGTGAAAGTCAAGCTGGCGGCTATATCCCATTTTCACACAGGGGAAAATTTAAGTTCTCTAGCTGCTGCCAGAATCTGCAAGAATTTTATTTAAAGGTACTCTTCTGAGACCTATCAAAAACCTGTCTCTTCCTTGGGATTTGACATTGGTTCTTCAGGCCTTAGTTGTGCCCCCATTCCAGCCTGCAGCATCAGTTGACTTGAAAATCTCTTGTGGAAGACTGCCTATATGGTAGCCATCACTTCAGCCAGGAGAGTGTCGGAGCTTCAGGCGATATGTATGAAACCCCCATACCTAGTTTATAAGGATAGGGGGTGCCTCTCAGGACTAACCGGTCTTTTCTTCCTAAAGTTGCTTCAGAGTCTAACATTAATCACTCTAATTTTTGCCTGTATTCCCTAATTTTCAAAATAAAGGGGAATAGAAACTTCATTTGCTGGATGTTCACAGGCAAGTTACATTTTTACTTGCATAGGTCCAAGCCCTTCTGTAAATCTGATCAGCTTTTTGTTTCCTTTGCTAAACCCTTTTTAGGAAAACCAGTTTCGAAGGTGACTCTTGCTAAATGGATTTTTTGTATTCTACAAGCATATAAAGAACTTGGATTACCAGAACCAGAAGAGGTTCATGCTCACTCTACCCGTTCTATGGCTATTTCTGCTGCATTCTGGTCTAGAGTTTTCCTGGATGATATTTGTTCAGCTACCTGGGCCTCCTCTCTCACTTATTACTCATAAGCTAGATATGGTGCCTAGAGGAAGGGCTTCATTTGGATCTGCAGTCCTGTGGCATATCCTTCCTTAATGGCCTCCCAAGACTTCGAGTAGCTGGGTACTCTGTCCCACAGGTTGATCAAATGAAGTTAACTACTTCAGATAGAGGTTATTTACTCACCATAATATTCCATTTGAGTAGTTAGAGACTTCATTTGTCAGCAACCTTCCCTTCCTCCTTCCCCCTGACCTTGGTTATTTCTCTGTTTGGGCTCTGTCCTGAGTTTGACCAGCTTGATATGTGTTCGGGTCAGGTTTTTGGTGTCTTAGGTTGTGTCACGTAATGGGTAGCAAACCCAATCTGAAGATTGGAAGGAGGTGGCAGTGTAGTATGAGTAAGGGGGGAGGAGCTTGGATCTTTAACTTGGTAAGCTGCCGGCTCGGTTCCGTAACCCACAGGCTGCGGACAAAGTCTAACTACTCAGATGGAACATTATGGTGAGTACATAACTTTTTAAGCTGTTTGAAGCTCTCTCTCCAAATCATGGATATGTACATGTCCTGACCCTGGGTAACTTCTCCAAGCTGACTCTTTATTTCTTCTCCCTACCTAGAACTGTTTTATATTTCTTATAATGTAGAGTGTGAAGTACAGCTTCTAAAGAAGTGTTATGTACAGTAAGGTATAGATATTCTGTACCTATTTCCCGTTGCTTATTTTGTCTTATGATTCCTAATCATAATGTTCATATGTACAAGCAATTTGCACAATTTGAACTCATAACCTGGTCAACTAATTTAACATTCTGACAATTTTGTAATTTTCCTAAATGTATCTTTCTATATTGTTACTTGTTCATAGGTAGGTATTAGGCTATCTGCCCAAGGGCCTACGTAAGCCTAGCCAACAAGGTTCCCTGGCTTACGCCACCCAAGAAAGTTATTTTCCTGTGCCACTGTCGAGCAGAGAGACAGAAGTCATCCCCGTGGTGTATTTCCCATTTCCCATCCACTCATCAAGATTTTTCTTGGAGTGCCAATGGACTTTGCTTGACATAGATGGGTAGCCTGTTCCAGAGTATGGGAAGTCTCTGGGCCAGGAATCTATCCCTCCAGCATGTCCTGTTTATTGTGGTGACAAGGTTTAGGTCCCTAGAGCATGTAGCTCTTGAGGGATTGGAATTTCTTTGGGTGTAGTATGTCCAACAGCTAGCTCTGGGTTTGACATAGCTTTATATGTTAGGCAGAGGCTACCTCTGAGTAGGCGATATGCTACGGAGTAAAGCTGGAGTTTTTTGAGGCGGTCAGTTTAGGACATTTGTTTGAGGCCAGTAATCCCCTTTGTGAGGTACTTCTGTGGCCTTTCCAGCTGCTGCCGATGTCTTGAGGTACATTCCAAAACGGGTGTTGTACTCTGGGACTGAGTGTCGAGTAGAGGGGAACAATGACTTTTTTTTTTTTTTCCTGGATGAGAACCCTTTTATGATGTGTAGGACTTCCTGACTACTGTGGCGATGTGACTGTCAAAGGAGACTACTGTCCACCTGGGTCCTAAGGTCTCCTCACGCATTTGGTGTTAAGTAGATTACTGCTTATGTGGTAGTTCATGGGTACAGAGTTTTTACCAAAGAGGATGACACTGCACTTTTTGGCATTGAGCTTGAGGCCATGGCTCTGACACCAGGCAACTGTCTCAAGGCCCTTCTGTAGGGTGTCCCCATCATTTGGGGAACTTGACTATGGCTCCTAGTTTGCTGTCATCTGCGAACTTCTTTAGCCAGTGGCCTTCTGTTAGCCTGTACTTCAGAGAAGTAGATGCCAAACAGGAGAGGTCCCAGGACGGGACCCTGTGGTACTCCACTTGTCACTGGTTTGAGGTCAAATTTGGAGTCCAACTTTTACATTGTGGGTTCTGTTAGTGAGCCAGTTGGCAACCCATCTTGTGACGTAGGGATTTATACCTAGTTTAGTGAGTTTAGCTAAAATTCCAGAATGGGGGATGGTGTTGAAAGCCTTGGCAAGGTCAAGATAGGCTATGTGAACCACCTTACCCTCGTCTACGGCTTTGGTGACCGCCTCAAAGTAGTCTATCAGGTTCAGGAGGCATGATCTGCCTTTCACAAACGAGTGGGGACCAGAGTTTGGAGGCTACCAATGTCTTTGTTTATAACGTTCCATGGCCTTGCAGACCAGGCTCGGCAGGCTAACTGGTCGATAGTTCCCAGGATCAGTGGTGGCTCCCCCTTTGTGGAGTGAGAACTGTTGCTGTGCGCCTTTCAGTGGGCACAAAGCCTGATGCGAGGCTGTTATTGAACATGGTGCTTAAGTGGGGAGCTAGTTCGTTCTGAAGTTCATGTAAAACAGCCTGGGATGTTGTCCGGTCCCATGGATGCTATGTTTTTGGCTTTAGAGTGTGCAGCTTTTACCTGCGTAGTTGTGATTACAGGGACTCTGCATTCTTCCTGTATAGATATGGGCCCTTTGGGGGGGGTAAAGTTAGCCCTTTGGGGGGGGGGTGAGGGGGGGGTAAAGTTAGCACTGAACCTATCTGCCAGGATGTTGGCAATATCAGTTGGTTCTGTAATTTGTATGGAGCTTTTCTCCCTGGACCTTTGCTGAAAATGGGCAGTTCTGCCCACTCACTCTCCTGGTAAACAAATGCAAAATTCAGAAGATGCAACTGGCAGTCGCACTTTCCTGTTTCAAGGTATTTTTACCACCTAGCACTCTAGCCCCCATTTCCATCTGTTCTGTATCACATCTGGCAGCAGTAAAGCTTGTCTTTCTAGATCAAATGGGTGGATTTTATTAAGGATTTACTAGTGCCAGAGGGGAACTGGAGACTTGTAATGGCCCTCTCCCTTCTAAACTTGGATAGCAAGTTTTCAAAATGCCTTCTCTAAAAGTCTCCGCTACTCCTCTCATAGTTGCTGTCATTCTTGTTCACTAACTTCAGACTTTTCTGTATCTGGTTTACATTGTTTTCTGCTTTTACCCTTTGGGTTGTCAACAGCTTCAAGAATGTTTACGAAGTGTGTACTTTAATAGCTTGTTGCAAGCTACCTACATGGGTTCCACATTTTTTTATACTGTCTTGCAGAAATTTGTCTCTTAACCTGGGGTTTTCAACTATCTAAATTCCCCCTCATTCCTTCTCCTGACTGTTTCTAGGCGTTTTAAATGCACACCCTCATGATGGCCTTCAGGACAAAGGAGTGTTACAAGGAGCAGTTCCTAGTTTGCCAGGCTGGATTGGACAATGCCAGGGATTCTCAGCATCAGCACCCATTCTTTCCAATTCAAGTGCTGAGTTTTCCAACAGGGAAATTCACTAGGGGAAGAAAGTCTCCTTCTCCCTCAACTGCTACTATACCATTTGTAGCTGCATTTGATTTTTGTATGGAGAGCGGTTTCCAAAAGGTGTGAAATGCAGGGTCTATAGAACCATCAGGATGAAGATGTCAAAGAAATAACACAATTCTGTCAAATCACTGAACAATGTCTTGAGCTGGAGACTTATGACGGAACAGTAGTCGTGGTCCCCCTTTTTTGTGCTAAATATATCCCCTTTCCAGGTTAGCAATGCCAGTCTCTGAAGTGACCCTACAGGTCAAACTATATCCCTAAAAGCTATGTGTTAAGAATTGTGGTAGCAAAGCTGAGGAGGGCCAGGACACAAAAAGGTGCATCCAGAGGTCTTGCATAAAACTGTACACCTTTGGGGGATATTAGACCGGTTTGCCTTCATAAGGGACAGTTAAAATTCTGTTACTAGACTCCTTGCTAAAAGTCCTGGAAGAATGCCCTTTTCCTTCCCAAGGGTGAACATATAAACTTTCATTCATCTAAAGTCCTTTTAAAGATCCAAAAGGATTCTCAATTACTGGTAATTCTTGGCCCAGGCAACTGTGCTGCTCCCATCTGAAAAATGAAAGATTGTTACTGAAAGCTTACAAGGTGGACTTGCTCTCTGAGTAGGGGCTGGCTGGTCCACCCTAACCTTCAATTTCTTCACCCGAGGATAAGATTCCCAAAATGTATTTGAATTATGAAGATGTGGAGCAGGACTTGGCGGTTAAACCCTACTGTAAAATTATGTATATAGCAAAGTGATATTCTGTAGTTGAACAAAGCCATTTTTAGGGATCAAACACATTTTGGTTTTGCAAGGAGTGATTATCCTCTGATCTTGTCCATTTAAGATGACTCATTCTGCCTGAGTTTTCCTTTATCGCAACAAACTTTCCAGAACAGTTTCCCACCTAGACAGCAGGTGGTATCTTAACTTTGCTTTCTGGGGACAAAAACTTAGTGAATCAGTCCTGTAGCTTAAGGATAAGTGTTAAACCATTTCTTCCAAAAGTGGTTTTAGTTTACTTTGAGTCTGTTTTCTGCACAGATAAATTGTATGCATGGATTAGGTAATTGCACATTGACAGGACATAACTTGAAATTCTAGGGACTAAAGTGGTCTGGTGTCCTGTTTTTTGTTCCTTTTTATGGTAAGTCACTTCAGACAAGATCAGCCTATTCTACTATAGCTACTTCTCTTTAGGAAAGGGGTGGGATAGAAATATCCTAGACAGCAGCTTTTGTCCTCCATGTGTACTTTCACGTTCTACAAAATAGACACTAACTGGAGCAGGATTTGCTAACCTCATACTTGGTGCTTCTGGACTCCCATCTAAATTTAGCTATTCTATATAGCTTCAGCTACTGCAACAATGATCTAATGATTAGGATGGTGCAGCTTTTCTTATCGTACCAATTATACTTTAATTTGAGTACCTTTATTTTCCATAGCTCTAAATAAAAAAAAAAAAGGGAAACTGCCCCCCCTGCCTGGTTCCTCTATTCAGGTAACTTGTTGGAGAGCTCTCCTTGCTTTAATTCTTGCCACTGCTCCTTTATTTCCTTCAGCCTTTTATCAGGAAATGCAAATGCTTTCAAGGGGCTAAAATCCCAGCTTACACTTTATGTTCATCGTGTTACCCTGCTGCTCATCACACTTGGGTTATCCTGTCATCAGGCGGTCCCGCAGTCGGACGGATTTCCAAAGTCTTGATCCGACGTCTGTTGCTGTCGCCTCATTGCTGACGTCAGAGCACCAGGGGTACATATATTGCAACAGACGCCATTTTCTTCAGTCTTTCTTGCCGCGCGGTGCCCGAAGCAGAAGCAGTTTGCAAGTCCCGGTCGGCCGACTCCTGAGTTTTTCGAGTTCGAATTTCAGACCGAAGTCTTCTATAAAGAAAGTACCCCATTGGGGAAACTTTTCTTGCCTCAGACCGATGTCAGAAAGTTAACAATTGTATTTCTTGTGGGAAGCAAATACCTCATAAGGATTTTCATTCTTATTGCATACCTTGCCTAGGCCCTGACCACGACGTCACTTGTCGTGTTTGTGCTAGATTTAATAAACGTACTTTTAAGACTTTTTGATTTCGCACGACACTTTTTTGGTAGAAAATTTAACTATAACATGCCGTTGGAGCTACAGACTACCAGCATGCACAAAAAGCTCAGGGACAAGGACAGACATCCCAGGCCTAAGCCTGGTTCCGATGCCTCTGTTGATCCGGTCTCCGGTTCTCCGGTTGTCAGTGAGGCTCCAATGCAGCCTCTGACTACCGCAGTTCTGGAACCCGAAACCACTTCAGATATTTTGACGGAATGTACTAGGCAGACGCAGCCTTTTACTTCAGGCCCTTCCGACTATTTACCTTCCAAGGACGTCGGTACTTCTGAAACACCATCAGTTTCTGAAGGCGTTTACAGACAGACTACTCTTGCAGTCAAAACGTTTTCCAAGTCGAAGACTGCTTCTAAATTGAAAGGCTTCACTTCAGTCTCCTGTTCAAGGTCCTATGCCTAAGAAACAGATGCTCAAAATGGCTGAAGATTTGATTTCTCTTAGGGGTTCACAGCCTCCTCCTGACAAAAGGCCTAGACAAGAGGAAGATTCTGCTTCCTCTGAACAACTGTCTATTTCTTAGGATTCCCCCTGAGGACCAAGACTATTCCTTCTCTCCTTATGAAGATTCTGATGCTGAGGACTCTATTCCCTCAGCTTCCCCTCCAGAAGATTACTCTTTTGGGGAAACTTTACACACTGAGGGAACATTTTCACTGGGAAGGTCAGGATTACTCTGATTCCAAGAAAAGGCTCAGTTTCTTTTACTCCCCCAACACAGACCTCTAGCCATCCCTCCTGTTTTGGACATTGTGGATGTCTACTTAGAATCCAGTTTCAACCCTGACTCTCTACCTCCTGCCCCGGCCAAGCTTGACAGATACTACAGAGTACCTGATTCCCACAAATTCCTTTACAAAAGCCCAGTAGCTGACCCAGAGACCATCTCCCAGGGTCCCAAGGGGGCCAAGGCTTCCATGGCTAAAAATCCAGTACCTTCTGAAAGGGATTCAAGAGCACTAGACAGATGGGGGGAAAAAGGTTTACACCTCAGCCACTAGCTATGAGAGCACTAAACTGTCAATTTGATATGCTTAAGTATCAGCAATTTCTGATCTCTCCGTTAAAACAAAAGATAACCACCCTACCTCAACAATCTGAAATGAAAGTACAGGATTTGTTGCATGCCACTGAGCAGGTGGGCAAGCATACCTTACAATGTGGGTTTGATTCTTTAGAGGTCTCTTGCAGAGCAGCTGTCACTGTAGGCATGGCTGGTTAAAGGAACAAAGTCTGCCTGATCATGTTAAAGCAAAACTACTAGATGCTCCCTTACAGCAGGGTGTTCTTTTTGGTGTTAAAGCAGAAGTTTTAAAGAAAATGGAAGACAAGGCGAAATCAGTGCAGACGGTCAAATATTTCCTACAAGTACAACCCCCTCGCTTCAGCAGAAACTGGCCAACAAAAAAATTGGTCCTTTCCAGCCACTGACAGGCCTCTGAGGGGTAAATACAGGCGCCCAAGGGGGACAACCACCAATTCAGTGCAAGTCTCTCCAATGGGGCACTCCCAACACTGAAGGGAGGAGAAGACAGGTCTCAACCCACCAGAAGGCAAACTCAATGACTTGCACCTCAACTGGCCAAACAAAGCTCTTTTGTCAGCCCCCTTGGGGGGGGAACTAGCACTATTTGCAGACAACTGGCACATGGTCAAAGGACAAATGGGTCCTAGACATAATTTTACAAGGATACAGATTCCACTTTCACACCTTGCCAATAAAAAGAGGAATACCAAACCTGCCACAAAATCAAAGGGCAGAGGCACAAACAAATTACAGCTCTCATGGCCATGAGAGCCATTCAAAGGGTACCAACTCAGAGCAAGGCCAAGGATTTTACTCAAGACTCTTCCTAGTACCCAGAAAAGAAAATGCGTGGAGACCAATTCTGGACCTTTCAATTCTAAACACAAGTTCCCAAATTCAAGATGCTAACACTACAGCAGCTACTTCCCATGTTGGGCAAGGAAGCATGGCTGGTAACGTTGGACTTCAAGGAGGCATACCTGCATGTCCCCATCAGACAAAGTTGCAGAAGATACCTCCGTTTCATTGCAGGTTCAACACATTATCAATTCTCTGCACTGCCCTTTGGCTTATCTACTGCGCACAGAGTATTCACAAAATGCCTGGCACCAGTAATTGCATACTGCAGACAGAGGAATTCAAATTGATCCATATCTGGACTGCCTCATCCAAGCAGAAAGAAAAGACATTCTCTTACAACATCTGGCTTTTGTGAAGCATCTACTAAATTGTCTGGGGTACACAGTAAACGAAAAGAAGTCAAAACTAGTACCGTCAAAAAATGACATTCCTGGGTGCCAGCTTGGACACAACGGCCCAGAAGGCTTATCTTACACCTGACAAGTAATTACAACTGACCCAATTAACTGCAAGAGAAATTCTGCAGGCTTTGGGATTCATGGCATCTTGCATTCTGATACCATTTGCAAAACTGCATATGAGGAAATTACAGTGGTACCTAAAAAGCGTATGGTCTCAACACAGCCACAGCTTGGACACAGTGATATCTCTCATTCCCTGCCTTCAACAGGAATTTCTATGGTGGGCACAGGCATGTCACCTCAACAAGGGTCAGCCTTTCACCTTGCCCCCACCCAGGCAAACTATCACAACAGATGCTTCAGACTATGCCGGGGGCACACATGGCAGGGCAATGCATTCAAGGCCTATGGACTGCAGAACAAAGAAAACTGCACATAAACCTAAAAGAGATGCTAGCTGTACAGAAAGCTCTGACAGCCTTCAAGGATCTACTACATCCAGGACATCTTGCAATAAAGATAGACAACACCACAGTAATGTGGTACATAAACAAGGGGGCACACATTCCTACCCTCTTTGCAGGCTAGCAATAATCTTATGGAACACAACTCTGGCCTACCAAGTCCAGTTACAAGCTCAATTCCTGCCAGGACAGAAAAACACATTGGCAGACTACCTAAGCAGAAACATCAAAGATCCCCACAAGTGGAAGCTAGACCCACAAATATTTACAATGATAACTCAAAGATGGGGTCTACCAAATATAGACCTGTTTGCCAGTCCTCAAAACTACCAGCTGACAATTTTGTACAAGGACATTCCATCAAGCTTGGAAAGTGGACGCTCTCTCCTTCAGTTGGAAAAACCTGACGGCATATGCCTTTCCTCCACTAAAAAGCTTTTGAAGGTTAAAAGAGACCTTGACTGATTCTCATAGCCCCAGACTGGCCATGCCAGCACTGGTACCCGCTATTGAAGAATATGGCTCACAGCCCACCATGGATATTGCCTCAAATACCTCATTTGCTCACGCAGCAAGACAAGCAGATTCTACGCAGCCAGATCAAAACCTTAAACCTGGCTGCATGGCAAATCAATTAAGCATCCCACCAGCCCCTCTTTCACAAGCAGTACTGGATGTTATTCTAGAGGCCAGGAGGCCAAGCACCAGGAAGGCTTACTCGGACAAATGGAAAAGGTTTTGTGCTTGGAACCAAGCTAAAGGACAAGACACAACTCAGCCTCATATGTCTCACATTCTGCAGTATTTAGCTGAGATGTTGCATAAAGGACTTTCCTTCTCACTTAAAATCCATGCTTCAGCTAGTTCAGTTCACTACGACACAAATCCACCTTTATTTTCAAATCCTCTTCTAAGGCAGTTCCTCAGAGGGGCATAAAACATTAGACCACCTAGAAGAGCCCCTACACCAACACGGGACCTCAACTTTGTTCTGGAAAAACTAACACTACCTCCCTTTGAACCAGCTTTTTCTGCAGACCTTCAGTTCCTATCTTGGAAGACTGCCCTGCTCCTGGCAATAACTTCTGCTAGGAGAGTCTCAGAATTACAGGCACTTATGGCAGTGGAACCTTTCCTCATTTTTCATAAAGACAGTTTCTCTACGAACTATACCTTCCTTCATGCCTAAGGTGGTTTCCAGTGTAGCTTTAAATCAAACCATCCACCTCCCCACTTTCTTCCCCAATCCACAGAATAAAGGTGAGACTCCTGCATTCCTTGGACATTCACAGGCAGCTTTGTTACTACTTGGATAAAACTAAGGCTTTCAGAAAAACTGACAAGCTCTGTTTCCTATGCTACAGCTTCTCAAGGGAGGGCGATATCCAAGCAAACCATTTCTAAATGGATAGGCCACTGCATACGATTCTGTTATACCCATCATGGGAAACAAGTTCCTCCTACCATTAGATCCCACTCTACAAGGGCAACAGCTACCTCTACAGCCTTTCTCAGGGGGGTTCCTACCAAGGAAATTTTAGAAGCTGCAACTTGGAGTTCTGTACACACCTTCACCAAACACTATCACTTACCTCTTTATTCCAAGTCCAGGGCAGACTTTGCCACTGCAGTTCTGCAGGGCCTCATTGCCTCCACTAACCCTCTGATGCCTCCACCCTACCTTAGCTTTGGGACTCAACCCAAGTGTGATGACTGCAGCAGGGTAACACGAACATAGTTTTGTACCTACCATAAATGTAGATGTTAGTGTTCACCCTGCTGCAGTCCAGGTTACCCTCCCTCCAGCCCCTCTGATCTACTGGCTAAATCTTTGCTATGCCTTTCTGATGTATTTGCTTATAGCTGAAAGGATTTTGTTTGTATAGTGTTCACACCTTTTGGTACTAATTTGAATCTCCTTTTTGGGGGCACCCGACATCTAGGGCAAGAAAAACTGAAGAAAATGGCGTCTGTTGCAATATATGTACCCCTGGCGCTCTGACGTCAGGGATGAGGCGGCAGCAGCTGACGTCGGACCAAGACTTTGGAAATCCGGCCAACTGCGGGGACCGCCTGACGACAGGATAACCCTAGTGTGATGACTGCAACAGGGTGAACACTCTAACATCTACATTTATGGTAAGTACAAAACTGTACTTCTCTGCATCAAGACCCACCAAAAGTGGTATTCCTGCAGAAAGGGTCTTACCCTTTTAGGTAGTACAGCCACTAATGCTTTCTTCAAGATGCTGGTGTCCCCTTAAACTTTCCCTATCTTTCACTCTTTTCCTTCCTAACTGCTATAGGAATACCGGCTATTCCTGGAAACATTCCAACAGATTACTTTTCATTTGTTGAGCCCAATCTACCTTTGGCATAAGTTTCCTATCAATATTTAAACTTGTGGTCTTGGTTTCTGCATTCTGCAGCTTTATAAAATGAAATTCCCAAAATCTCTACCTCTAGGATTTCATTTGTCATAGGTTTCCTAAATTTGGAGACCACTGTGGAGTTTAAAGTTGCTCAGCTGCAACCTTTTCTAAACTAATGCATACTGTCAAAATACTCCCTTACTTTTTACACCCTGCAGTTGCTCCTCTTATATGGGATTCACCGTAATGTCATTTATCACTGCTGTGGTAGTCTTGGCTATTTTGTTTTAAATTTAACAGGGGTGGAGCACTGATCTATCTCATTGTACCCATTTTAGTTTCAGCCTAGGGAAAACAGTAGATGACACTATTGCATTTGTGTGTTGTAGGAGGGGTAATGGAAGGAAGATGGGATATGTATGGGGTGCCTAACTTGGAATGGATAATGTAGCATGGTCTTACAGAACTAGGTGAAAGAGTATTTGACAGTGAGATGGCATTTGAATGACTAATAATTGGTAATAGGAGTGGCAGAAGTAGGTAGATGGAAAGTGAATTCCATGGTAAAGGAGAAAGTTGCATAGTGCAAGTTGGGAAGGAGACCAATCGAAGTTGGAGGAATGTGAATAGCTGCTTGTGTAAATGGGAACTAGAATGCCACTAAAGTTGGTGGTATGCCAGGTGACATGGGTTTGGAAAGGAGGAAATGTAGCTAAATGGGGTGGGAAGAGCAGAGTGGACCACAAATCTATCAGCCTGCACACCCTCCGTAACAACCTTCACTGACCAGATATACAAGGCATAGCATTATGCTGCAGAAAAAAAAAATCAAGAATTGAGAACTACTAAACAGTTTAAAACATAATTGAGGGACCACAGTTGAGTTAGTCTAGCAATAGTTGGGATCAAACCGAAATTCTCAAGCACTTGCCAAGTGGAAGGGCAAAAGGAATGTAAAATGTCACTTGTAGTTTTGTAAGCCTTAGGAAGGTTAGGCAGTTAAGTTTAGAACTTCTAATTCCAGCTGAAATGTCTACAGCAAGTACCTAGTGCAGTTATTTGTTGGACCCTAACAAATGATCTAGCTCTTGGTGTATAAAATGTTCCAGAGTTCAGGATAGAACAGCCAGCTTCCAAAGGTTCAGGGTACATTCCATGCACCTAAACTGGCAGCTTAGACTAGCTTTAGGTGCAAAACCCTCCAATCCTTACTGCTGGCAAGCAGTTATGTTCCTAAGGGTTTAGAGGATTGGTCAGCTTGTGCTGTTCCTTTGCTAGGCAGTTTTTTTTTTTGGGTGGGGGGACCCTTTATTGTGTTGAAATGCAACAGAGGAAAGTGATGACAGCAACAGACAATTTGCTTTCAACCAGCTCTGTTTAAACACAATACCAGCCCCACAAAAGATTTCTAATTTCTCCACAGGAAGTGTGTTCAGTTACTTTACACCACTTTTAAAGTGCCTTCTTTTTTTTCCCTGACATTTGCTGCTGGTCATCCCAAGGAAAGAAGCACCATTTTGATTTTACCATGGAACAAATTGTAGCTTGAAGGGCCATGGGCCTAGTGAAGAGAATTAAGCAAACAACCTTTGTCACCACAGCAGCCAGCAGTTTGCTCAGCTGCAAGTGGTGACTCTACAGTTTCCATTTGTACTTTAGATCACTCTTGTTCCAGAGCCCTCTAGTGTAGCATCTACAGCCACTGTGGACTGGGAGTTGGCCACATTCTCTGCAACTGTTGCGGTCCTTCAGTAGGTAGGCTGCAGCCATTCTTGTCCCTCCTGGGAGGGAACAGGGAAGACGTCTGTTAAAATGCTGTGCCAATCCTTGGGAAAGCTGCTGCTGCGATTAGTAACAAGGTTGACCCAATTTTTCCCATCAAAGAAACAACCAAGCATGAATCTACTCATTTTGGATTTAAGAAGCTTACTGGGGCTGGCTCAGTTTAATTCATGCTGTTGATCATTGTAGCTTCTGACAGAAAAAGGGCTTTCTTTCTTGAAGTTTAAAGACTCTATCTCTGCAGCAAGATGTAGGAGCAGTTTTTCCCCTCAATTTCTAATTCAGATTTCGAGGAGAGCTGAGTTTTATTCTTCGTGTGGGGGAGTTCTTTTGGAGACCATTGCTATAATGTGTTTAATAGAACACAGGTTTCTCAGTTCTTCAGAAAATACTAAATTACCAAAAGATTTTCCAGAACCTACACCCATTCATCCTGTCTGCTTTAGAAGATGTTACTGCCTGCAGTTTTCCTGATAGCCAACTGCCCGTAAAGGCAGATATGTATAAAGTTCCTTAATCTTAAAATTTTATGTGGTATTCCCAAACCTGACTTGTAAGCTGTAGCTTTAGTTGATCCCACTGCTGCTAAGCACTTAATCAGAAAATTGAATTGACTGGCATGGGAGAATGTACATATGTTAGTTTCACTGTTGTAGTCATCACATTTGGGTCGTCTGCCTGCAGGTAGCTTTCAGCTGGCCTTAACAGGGTTGTCGGATGCTGTTGCTTCTTCCATGACGTCAGGAGTATAAAACATGCAGCAGACACCATTACATCAGTCTGTCTTGCCGTGCCCGAAGCAGTTGGCAAGTGCCAGTCAGCAGACTCCTGAAACTTTCATTTTAGAGTTTCAGACCTGAAGTCTACAAAAAGTACCCTGTTGGAGATCCTTTTTTCTTGCTCTAACCGATGTCTGAAAATAACAATTTTATTGCCTGTGGAAAGCAAATGCCTCGGATTTTTATTATGGTGTCACCTGTTTAGGCACAGACCACGATGTCCCTTGCTGTCTGTTTTGTGCCTTGTTTAATGCTCAAACTATTTGTCCGGCTATTTTTGTAGCTAAATACTTTCGTTCTCCGTACTCCAAAATGGCTTCGTTAAGCCATCAGACTATTTATCTTCCAAAAAAGTAAGGATAAAGACAGACAGCATAGGTCCAAAACTGTCGACTATGCTTCCAATAAGCTAGTCGCCAGTCTGCCAGTACTCTGAGGCACATTTGCAACCCCTGATACCCGCTACTGCAGATTTGCAGGCCTCTACTGAGACCCATTCGGAGTCCGGTATGCTGTGAGATGTTTTGACTATGGAACCTGTGGATGCCTCTACCTTGGATGGGTCTGGAGCCACTGTGCAGGCACCAGCTTCTGAGGGTGTATTCAGGCCTACCGATTTTCATATCAGACTACATTTCAAGCTAAGAATATCAAATTCCTCAGGCCTAAAGCTTGCACTAAGCCTAGAAAACTGACCAACGCACATTCTCAGGCCTATATGCCTCAAAAACAATGGCTGAAGACCTTATTACCTTAATTAGGGGAAGCCAGCCTTCCCTCTGTGACCTAGAACTGATTTTCTGATTCTTCTGATCAGGAATCTGATACCTCTGTTCCTTCTGACTACCAAGATTTACCTGTATCTACTTATGAGGATTCTGATGCAGAGGATTACTTCCCCTCCGCTTCCCCTCCAGAAGATTTTTCTTTTGGTGAAACCTTGCATACCCTTATGGAGCATTTCTGCTGGGAAAGCCAGGACTTTTCTCAGTCCAAATAGAGACTTGAAGTTTTAAACTTGCCTCAACACAAGCCTCTAGCTATCCCTGTTTTGGAGATTGTAGATTTCTTGAATCCAGCCTTACCCCAGACACTGCTGCTAGCTCGCAGGAAACCTGACTGGTACTAGAGTACCCGACCCTCTCAAATTCCTTTTCAAGAACCTACTGTCAATCCGGAGACCATTTCCCAAGGACAAAAGGGCATTAAGGCTACTACTGCCAAAAATCATACCCCTTCTGATAGGGATTCTAGAGCTTTAGACCGATTGGGTAAGAAGTTATGTACTTCTGCTACTTTGGCCATTAGGGCTTTAAATATCCAGTTTCATATGTTAAAGTATCAGCAGCATATTATGGGATTAATTAAAATGATTCCTGACTGTGCTGAACACAGATTTACAAGAGCTAATGCATTCTGCTGACCAAGTAGGTAAACATGCTTTGTGATGTGGTTTTGATGCTTTAGAAGCATCTTGCAGGGCTGCTGTCACTGGGTCTGTACTTGGAAGGCATGCTTGGCTTAAGGAACAAAACTTGCCAGATCATGTTAAAGCTAAATTACTGGATGTACCCTTACACTAAGAGCGCCTTTTTGGCAACAAAGCAGAAGTCCTCAAAAGGATGGAGGAAAAAGCTAAATCTATGCAAACTGTGTAAGGTTTCTTACAAGTACAGCCACCTGGATTCAGAAGGCATTGGCCTTCAAAGAACTAGTCCTTTCCAGTCCCTTCCAAGCCTTCAGTCCAAACCCAGGAGCAGCAGACCACCAAGACTTCAGTCTCGGGATTTGCACTGATCTAAGCAGTGGGGGACCCACTTACAAAGCAGGGAGCAGTAAGCCACCCCCTATGGAAAAATGGCACAATGACTTATCCTCAACTCTGTCAGGCCTTGCTCAACTACTTGCTACCTTAGGAGGAAAGCTCGTCCTGCATGCAAAATAACTGGGAACTCATTACCCAAGACAAATGGGTTTTAAACAGTTTCCCTAGGATACAGGTTCCACTTCCACTCGCTCTTGACTCCAAGTGGGTGGACGTCCAAAAACAAGTGCTCTCTCCTCAGTATCGGGGCTATTCAACCTGTCCCAGCAGAACAAAGGGGACAAGGTTTTTATTCAAGGCTGTTCCTGGTTCCCAGAAAATAAAACTCCTGGTGTCCTATCCTGGACCTTGCTATTCTCAACACCTTTCTGGTGGTTCCAAAATTCAAAATGCTAACTCTCCAGCGTCTTCCTATGCTAGCCAAGGATGCCTGGCTGGCAACTAGACTTAAAAGAAGCTTACCTGCACATCCCAATAAGGGAATCCTGCAGAAAAATCCTACGCTTCAGGGCAGGCTCCATGCCCTGTTGATTCTCTGCATTTCCCTTTGGCTTATCTACTGCGCCTTGGGTATTAATAAAGTGCCTAGCTCCTGCCATTGCATTTTGCAGGCAGAGAAATATTCAGATTTACCCATACTTGTAAGATTGCCTGATTCAGGCAGAGTGTCAGGACTTGCTATTACAGCACCTGGCATTTGTAGAGAGTAACTTCACTGGGGTACACAATCAATGAGAAGAAATTACAGCTATTACCCTGCCAACAGATTGTATTCTGGGCACAAGCTTGAACACAACTTTCCCAGATGGCATTCCTCACTCCAGAGAAACAAGTTCATTTGAAAACCTACTTCAAACTACTGGCCACAAAATCCCAGCTATCTGCAAGGAAAATCCTGCAAGCCCTGGGGTTCATGGCCTCTTGCGTTTGTTAATTCCAAATGCAAACCTGCATATTAGGAAACTTCAATGGTATCTAAAAAGTGTGGTGTCCACATTCTCAGGACCTGGAAACAATGATTCCTATTCCTTGTCTAAGGGCAGAGGTCTGCTGCCACAAGAGACTCCTTTTCACTCTACCTCCTGCTGCTCAAACCCTAACAGATGCATCAGACTATGCATGGGTGGCCCATATGGCAGGGCAGTGCATTCAGGGCAAATGGAACCCAAAACAGATGCAGCTGATATCGATGAAAAAGAAATGTTAGCTGTACAGAATGTGCTTGATAGCCTTAAGAGACCACATTCTTCCAGGACAACTACTGGTAAAGACGGACAACACCATAGTTGTGGTACATAAACAAGCAGGGGGGGAACCATTCATACCCACTCTGCAAACTAGCCATGGCTCTGTGAGAAAGCCTTGAGCTGCCAAGTGAAACCTACAAGCTCAATTCCTGCCAGGCAAATTAAATTCACTGGCAGACGACTTGAGCAGAAATCCCATGGACCCACACGAATGGAAACTGGAACCAAAAATATGCAAGCTCTTGAACAAATGGGGGACACCAGAGGAAGACCAGTTTGCCTCCTCTCAGAACTACCAATTGAACAAATTCTGCACCTGAACTCCCCACAGTTGAGCTTGGAAAGTGGATGCCCTGTCCTTTACCTGGGAAAACCTCTTAGTTTGCCTTCCCCCTCTGCCTCTCCTGTCGAAGATTCTTCTAAAGATCAAACTGGACAAGCCAAGAACACTGACTGCACCAAACTGGCCACACCAGTACTGGTGTGTACCCCCTTTGTGCAGTCCAACAGTGCTACAACCTTGGCACCTGCCTCAGATCCCTTCCCTGCTGTCTCAGCAGGTTGGCCAAATTCTGCACCTTTGTCTTCAAACCCTGAACCTTGCAGCCTGGCTAATTCCCTAACCTCACCTCCAGCAACCCTCAGTATTCCCTAACATGGCCTCCAGCAACCCTCAATAAGCAGGTGCTGGATGTGATTTTTGAGGCAAGGAGGCCTAGTACTAGAAAATCCTATTCAGAAAAGTGGAAAAAATACTGTTCCTGGAGCCAGGCTTAGGGGATGGGCACAACGGTGCCCAGCTTACCTCATATTGTAGATTATTTAACTGAAATGCTCCAAGGGCCTATCTTTCTCCAGTTAAGATTTATGCCTCTGCCATATTGGCACATTATAATACTGAGCCACCCCTCTTCTCTCATTCCCTGCTAAAACAATTCCTTAGAGGGGCCAAAATTTTAAGGACCCCCCCCAGGAGGGCTCCAACTCCAGCCTGGGACCTTAACTTTGTATTGGAAAAATCCCCCCTTTGAACTAGCTGCTACAGCAGAGTTGAAATTCCTTTCATGGAAAACTGCTTTACTTCTAGCCATCACTTCAGCAAGAAGAGTGCCTGAACTGTAGACCCTCATGGCAGTGGAACCCGTAATCTTCCATATGGACAGGGTTTCCCTTAGTACTAATCCTTTATGCCCAAGGTGGTGTCTAGTGTGGCTCTAAACCAGTCCATTCATTTGCCTACTTTTTTCCCTAATCCTCAGAATAAAGGGGAAAGGATACTGCATTCTCTGGACGTACACAGCTTAGATTCTATTTGGACGGGGCAAAGCCTCAAAATCTGACCAGCTGCTTGTTGGCTATGCTGCAGGGGCAGGGGGGAAGGCCATTTCAAAGCAAACCCTTCCGAATAGATAACACATTGCATCCATTTCTGCTACAAACACCATGGAAAACCTGCATCCATTTCTGCTACAAACCATGGAAAACCTACCCCACAGGGGATAAGAACACATTCCACCAGGGCTGCATCTACTACTGCATTTCTCAGGAGTCCCTACCAGAGACATCCTGGAGGCTGCAACCTGGAGCTCTGTAAATACTTTCACCAAGCATTACCACCTGCCTATCTCTGGCTGGATTTGCCACAGCAGTCTTGCAGGGCATTATTGCTAGCCCTAATGCTCCTTAACTACCTCCACCCTTCCTTAGCTTTGGGAATCGACCCAAATGTGATGACTGCAACAGTGAAACACGAAGAACATAGTACAGTTGTATACACTTAACCATAAATGTAGATGTTAGTGTATTCACTGGTGCAATCCCGTTTACCCCTCCCTCAAGCCCCCCTGACTTCTCTTGACTTGCCTTTCCTCCTTGTTTGGCATATATCATGTGTATTTGCTTTTTGCTGGGGGTGTTCCATACCATATAATTGCTTCTTATTGTGGGGGCACCTGACATTTGGGGCAAGAAAAACTGATGTAATTGCATCGGCTGCATGTTTTATACCCCTATTGACATGACATAATGGAGGAAGCGACTGCATCTGACACAGAAATCCGAAGATCAGGCCGGCTGAGGGCTACCTGCAGGCAGATGACCCAAATGTGATAATACACTCTAATATCTATATTTATGGTAAGTGTACACAACTGTACTTTCTGCAACTTTGATCAGAATGGGAAGATTGTTTTATCTGTAGATCTGACTTTTTTCCTTCCATTCCCCAACTGATCGGTTTCTGATCGACCTCTGATCTGACAGGCCAATTTCTCAGACTTGGAATGCTCTAGCTCTTCCCCTTACCCATAATCCCATCCTATCCCCAGTATTACCTTGGATTTCATTTGCCACAGAGGTGAGACATGATTCATGGCTCAGGCTATTCAGCTTAGTGTGGTTTTGTGCCGTTTGAAATCTCTAGATACTGTCTGTGGTATTAGTCTGACAAAATTCCAGTTCTGGAACTTTTCTGCTGGATAGTGCCCAAATTCAAAATGTCACTTCACAACCTGTTACCACTTCTGTTTGAAATTTCTTGGCAACACTAGACTTATGATGGTTTTCACATCTATATCCAGACTTCAGATGTTTAAGGTGGTTTGGATCCCATAACCTTTGGACTGTCCACTGCATCAAGGCTGTTCACAAATTGTCTAACTCCAGATAGGTTGATTCCAAACAGAGACACTATGGGTTTAGATCAAATTGTAATTTGAGACCAGCCATATTCCAAAAACCTCAGCCTGCTTAGTTCTGCCTTGTTTACCCATAATCCCGCAGACTAAGATTACATCATCTCATTTGCTACCATTCCTGGACAGCTGCTTGGGTTTTGAGCGCTTTAGATTTATACTCTACCTTATTTGTTTGTAGTTCAGCCTTTTTCTTGTAGGTTTTTTAATTAGGTTTTCTCATTAGTGGGCCTTTAACAGCTACTGCTCTCCTAGTGGTTGGCTGTGATGAGGTTTGGGGGGGTTTAGTGTTTTAGTGGTTAGGCTTCAGAGGCTGAAGGGCTTTATAAATTTAGCTTGTGGTTAAGCTGCTATCAGTCTGCCCATGACTGGTGTGTACTATGCAAGGTGCCCACATCTAACGTTTGTACTATTTGGGAGGGCTTTGTAACCTCAAGGCCAAGCTAATCCTGAAAGGACTGTTGCCAGCAGCTTTTCTGCTGCTTCCAGCACAGGGGAATCGGAAGCAGGTCTCCAAGGACCCCAGACTGTTGAAGGACTGAAAACTATGGTCTCCCTCTTCTGATCTGGATCTGAAGGTCCCAAGACCCATTGCTACCTGGTTTCAGCTTTGTCAACTCAGCTGATGGTCTTTGGGGCAGGTTGCAGATAACACTCCCTTAGACAAGGAACTCTCAGCAGGAGTTATCAGGTAGAACCTTTACTCTCTCTCCTCCCCTTCTACTCAGTCTTCACCATTGTTATCCCATCTCCACCCCAGATAAAGGCTTCTCCAGTTCAGATCCAGTCATTGGTGGTCATCCAGTAGATGAACCTTCAAGCCTGTTTTGGTGGCTTTGTCTGCTTGGCTGTCCAGGCTGGTCAGGCTTTTAAGACTTGTGGAATTGAAGCAGCTTATCTCCATTTTACAGGCACAAATGCAGCTACAACTGATCCATCTGCTTTAATCTACAGAAAGGGTCTGCTCCTTTAAGTTGGTTTCCTCCAAGCTGTACAGTTCCAAGATCCAGAGCCAGCTGCCTTTTCTCACTTGGTCAGATCTGATGGCTTGACAGATTTTCAGCTTATCCCCTACCTTGGCTTCCTTGACTCGTTGTCTGAGTAAAGTGGTCTTCATAGTACCCACATCAAGGTGGTGGTGTTCAGGTTTTTTTCTTCTGGTTTCATGATCACCTTTTCTGCTTGGGGCCTCTGCTCTTGATGGTTCAGTTCCAGTATGTGTCTAGGCAGGCTGGAGTGTGACGTGTCAAAATGAAAATTACTTCAATTGGCTAAGTTTCTAGTGTCATTCTAAGGGGATCCAGTATCTGTCTACATGGGATGACATGATTGACGGACCTTTGTTTTGCTGGAGATGGCCTGCATCTGTCACCCCTGGATTACTGGCTAAGGCTCTTGCCACCGCTATAGTGCCTTTTTAGGCGGTGTTGCAAAGACCAAATTACCACTGTAATGGCTATAAATGCAATCTGAAGGTCCTGCTGCTCAACACTAGAATCTAAATCTCAGGATGCACTCGCTCGAAGCACTCCTCAAAATGGTGAACATGGACATCTGTGCTGTAATTGAGACCTGGGTTAAAGCAGTAGAAAGCACTCTAACTCATTCCATACTTTTCGGCCTCAGAATATAAACCAAAGCTCCAAAGGCGGTGGTATCTCCATATTCAAAGGATATGCATACCTCAAGACTAGTAGCCCAGCATGACACATCTGAGATACTCCAGGTGCAACAAACATTGGGTAAGACCGATTTTCAGGTTGTAGGCTGCTATAGGTCCCCAACCATGTCCCAGGACTCTCACTACATTCCTAAGCGCCCTGAAAACTAAGATCCAACTCAACACTGTCCTAGGTGACTTCAACTATCCCCTCCAACTGGGAAAACTATTTGTGCACCAATGCACTAGCCCAACGCTTCTTAGAATTCATAAATTCCAATGCCCTGGACCAGCTCATTCTTACCCCCAGTTGAGGAAGCAACATCCTTGACCTAGTTATTACTAACATGGGCATCTGTTCTACACCAGTATTCAATTCCTCCCTGGTTATATCTGACCATAAACTAATCACCAAGGAAATCCACATCCCCCCCCCCCCCCCCAAAAATGTATCCACCTTGAAAAACTTCTCCAAAGCTGACTTTGGACTCAGGTGGCCAACTTAACGGCACCCATGCCAGTGGAAAATGGATGCATGACTGCCAAAATCATACACCAATGCACTGTACGAACGTTTACATAAATGTATGGAACTAGCCATACCCAACAGAATCAAGATGCTCTCCTCCAGAAAAGGAAGCAGATCTGGTGGTTCCCTGCCATCAAACTCTACAACAGAAGGAAGAAACTGTTGCAGAAAAAGGTGAAGTCCTAAGATTGGAAAAATTCCCTTATTGGCCTCAAAAGTTGAGATCCCTCGTCAGAACCCCCAAAGCCAGCAATGAAGGCTGAATTGCAGCAGACACTAAACCACAAAGCCGCCTATAGTTATATCAAGAATCTGTACTGCAATACCTAGATTTGCTCTGAGTTGCTGCACAATGGTAACTCCTATACTGGCTGACAGATTTGGTGCCAACTTTAAACCCCCCCAAGGACCAGTCTCAGTACTGGAAGAATGCCAGGTACCCAGCATTACTGCAGCACAGGTTAAACCTGCATTGTCTAAGGCAAGAATACAGCTTCCATGGAACCCGACAATATCGCTGGCTGTGTTCTACGTGAATTACAAAGTGAACTGGCACCACATCTGTGTGCCCTGTTCACTCACAGCCTCACCTCAGGCTTTGTCCATACCGAATGGGACACTGCTACAATCATCCCTCTCCATAAAGGAGTGACTACAGACCCTGGAAATCATTGCTCCATTAGCCTGACTAGTCTGGTTTGTAAGGCTATGGAGCGCATCATGCCCCTAATTAACAAGGATATAGGGAAGCTCCAAACTCTAGATCCCATGCAGTTTGGTTTTCTTGAAGGGTAGATCATGCTTGCTCAACCTGGTTGACTGAGTCTGTCACCAGAGTTGTGGGTGAAGGTAAGGCAGTTCATACAGCCTACCTCTGTGGCCAAGGCCTCAGATACCATTCCTCAGTCAGGAATTGACAAACTCGCCAAACTAGGCATCAACCCCTATATCACTAGGTGGGTTGCAAATTGGCTCACCAAACCCACAGTGTAAAAGTAGCGGACTTGGACTGCTGACCAGTCATGAGTGGGGTCTCCCAGGGATCGGTCCTGGATCCTGTCCTGTTTGGCATCTACTTCTCAGAAATCCAGGCCAACATGGAGGGACTCTGACCAAGATGTTCGTGTTACCCTGCTGCAGTTATCACACTTGGTTATCCTGTCGTCAGGCGGTCCTGCAGTCGGCCGGAATTCCAAAGTCTTGGTCTGGCGTTTATTGCTGTCGCTTCTTCCCTGACGTCAGTGCACCAGGGGTATATATAATGCATCAAACGACATTTTCTTCAGTCTTTCTTGCTGCCCAGTGCCCGAAGCAGAAGCAGTTCGCAAGTGCCTGTCTGCCGACTCCTGAGATTTTCAAAGTCTAATTTCAGATCCGAAGTCTTCAATAAAGCCAAGTACCCCGTTGGGGAAACTTTTCTTGCCCCAGACCGATGTCAGAAAAAGTTAACAATTGTTATTTCTTGTGGGAAGCAAATACCTCATAAGGATTTTCATTCTTACTGCATACCTTGCCTAGGCCCTGACCACGACGTCACTGGTTGTTGTTTTTGCACTAGGTTTAATAAGCATACTATAAAAAGACGCTTTGATTTCGCATGACACTACTTCGGTAGAAAATTTAACTACACTATTCCGTCGGAGCAACCGATTACTGGCGTGCACAAAACGCAAGGATAAGGACAGGCAGCCTAGACCCAAGCCAGACTGAAGCCTCGGCTGGTCCGGTCTCCAGTTCACTGGTCTTCAGTGTGGCTCCGACGCAGCCCCTGACTACCGCAGATCTGAAACCCGAGACCGCTTCGGAACTTTTGGCGGCAAGTACTAGGCCGCAGCCATTTTGTTTAGCCCCTTCCGACGACACTGCTGAATAAGATGCTGCAGAAACACCTTCTGTTTCTGAAGGCGGCTTCAGACCGACGCTCACCATAAAAACATATCCTAAGACTCCTATTAAAAGTAGAGACTGCACTTCAGTCTCCAGTTCAAGGCCCCATGCCTAAGAAACCGATGCTCAAAATGGCTGAAGATTTGATCTCTTGTCGGGTGGGGGTTGGGAATCCCTGATTAAAGGCCTAGACAAGAGGAAGAATATGCCTCCTCTGAACAAGTGTCTATTTCCTCAGGCTCCTCTGAGGACCAAGATTACTCCTTCTCCCCTTATGAAGATTCTGATGCTGAGGATTCTGTTCCCTCAGCTTCTCCTGAAGACTACTCCTTTGGGGAAACTTTACACACTGAGGGAACATTTTCACTGGGAAGGTCAGGACTACTATGACTCCAAGAAAAGGCTCAGAGCTTCTTTTACTCCCCCAGCACAGACCACTTGCCATCACCCTAGTTTTAGACCTTGTGGATGATGTTTACTTAGAATCCAGTTTGAACCTAGATTCTCTGCCTCCTGCTCCGGCTAAACCTGACATACTATAGAGTGCCTGATTCCCACAAATTTCTTTAAAAGCCCTGTTGCTGATCCAGAGACCATCTCCCAGGGTCCCAAAGGGGCTAAGGCTTCTATGGCAAAAAATCCTGTACCCTCTGAAAGGGACTCCAGAGCACTAGACAGGGGGGGGGGGGTTTACACCTCAGCCACTCTAGCTATGAGGGCACTAAATTGCCAGTTCCACATGCTAAAATATCAGCAATTTCTAATGTCTCAGTTAAAACAAAAAATGAGCACACTCCCTCAACAGTCTGAATTGAAAAATGCAGGATCTGTTGCATGCGACTGAACAGGTGGGCAAACCTACTTTACAATGTGGGTTTGATTCTTTGGAGACTTCCTGCAGAGCAGCTGTCACTGGGTCTGTTATACGTAGGCATGCTTGGTTAAAGGAACAAACTCTGCCTGATCATGTTAAAGCAAAGCTTCTAGATGCTCCCTTACAGCAGGGTGTACTTTTTGGAGTTAAAGCAGAAGTCTTAAAAGGGAGGATAAGGCAGAATCTATGCAGACAGTCGTAGATTTCCTACAGGTACAGCCCCCTCGCTTCAGCAGAAATTGTCCAACAAAAAATTGGTCCTTTCCAGCTACTGACAGACCACAGAGGGGTAAATACAGACGTCCAAGAGGCAGAGGACAACCACAAGCCCAGTACAAACCTCGCCAATGGGGCACTGCAACACAGAAGGGAGGAGAAGACTGGTCCCAAACTACCAGAAGGCAAACTCAATGACTTGAACCTCATCTGGCCAAGCAACACTCTCTTGGCAGCCCCCTTGGGAACTCGCACTTTATTCAGACAACTGGCACATTGTCACAAAGGACAAATGGGTCCTAGACATAATTTCACGAGGATACAGATTCCATTTTCACACCTTGCCAATGAAGAGGCATGCCAAACCTGCCACAAAATCAATGGGCAGAGGCACAAAAGCAAATTACAGCTCTCATGGACATGAGAGCCATTCAACTGGTAACCTACTCGAGAGCAAGGCCAAGGATTTTACTCTACTCTATGTAGTTCCCAGAAAGGACAATGCCTGGAGACCAATTCTGGACCTTTCAATTCTGGACCTTTCAATTCTAAACACCTTCTTACAAGTACCAAAATTCAAGATGCTAACAGTACAGTAGCTTCTTCCCATGTTGGGCAAGAAAGCATGGCTAGTAACGTTGGACCTCAAGGAGGCATACCTGCATGTCCCTAGCAGACAAAGTTGCAGAAGATACTTCAGTTTCATTGCACCCATTACCAATTCTCTGCACTGCCCTTTGGCTTATCTACTGCACCCAGGGTCTTCACAAAATTCCTGGCACCAGTAATTGCATACTGCAGACAGAGGAATTCAAATATACCCATACTTGGACGACTGCCTCATCCAAGCAGAAAGCAAGGACATCCTCCTACAACATCTGGCTTTTGTAAAACATCTAAGTTGCCTGGGGTACACAGTAAACGAAAAGAAATCAAAACTAGTACCCTCACAAAATGGCATTCCTAGGTGCCAGCTTGAATACAACGGCCCAGAAGGCTTATCTGACACCAGGCAAACTGACTCAATATTTCAAAACAATGGCAACAAAGGCCCAACTATCTGCAAGAAAAATTCTGCAGGCCTTGGGCTTCATGGCATCTTGCATACTAATACCATTTGCAAAGCTGCATATGAGGAAATTACAGTGGTACCTAAAAAGCGTATGGTCTCAACACAGCCACAACTTGGACACAGTGATCTCTTATTCCCTGCCTACAACAGGAGTTTCTATGGTGGTCACAGGCATGTCACCTCAACAAGGGTCAGCCTTTCACCTTGCCCCCAGCCAGGCAAAGTATGACAGATGCATCGGACTATGCCTGGGGGGCACACATGGCAGGACAGTGCGTTCAAGGCATATGGACTGCAGATCAAAGGAATCTGCACATCAATCAAAAAGAGATGCTAGCTGTACAGAATGCTCTGACAGCCTTCAAGAATCTATTACATCCAGGACAACTTACAATAAGGACAGACAACACCACAGTAATGTGGTACATAAACGGGGGTACACACGCCTACCCTCTATGCAGGCAAGCAATGACCTTGTGTAACACAGCTCTGGCTTACCAAGTTCAGTTACAAGCTCAATTCCTGCCAGGAAAAAAGAACACATTGGCAGACTACCTCAGCAAAAACATCATGGATCCCCACGAGTGGAAAATGGATCCACAAGTATTTGCAATGATAACTCACAAATGGGGTCTTCCAGACATAGACCTGTTTGCCAGTCCTCAAAACTGTCAACTAACAAAATTTTGTACAAGGACACTTAACCATTAAGCTTGGAAAGCGGACACACTCTCATTCAGTTGGAAAAACCTGACAGTATATGCCTTCCCTCCATTGCCTCTCCTCACAAAGGTGCTTCTGAAAGTCAGAAAGGAGAGACCACGACTGATGCTCATAGCCCCAGGCTGGCCACGCCAGCACTGTTACCCACTATTGAGGAATATGGCCCAGGGCCCACCTTGGATTTTACCTCAAATTGCCCATTTGCTCACACAGCAAAAAAATCAGATTCTTCACAGCCAGCTCAAAACCTTAAATCTGGCTGCATGGCAAATCACCTAAGCATCCAGCCAGCTCCTCTTTCCGAAGCAGTTATGAATGTTATTCTGGAAGCTAGGAGGCCCAGCACCAGGAAGGCCTATTCGGACAAATGGAAAAGGTTTTATGCCTGGAACTAAGCTAAAGGCCAAAACACACTTCAGCCTCACATGCCTCAGATTCTACAATGTTTAACTGAGATGTTACACAAAGGGCTTTCTTTTTCTTCCATTAAAATCCAAGCATCAGCTATTTCAGCCCACTACAACACGGGTCCACCCTTATTTTCGCATCCACTTCTAAGGCAGTTCCTCAGAGGGGCAAAAAACATTAGGCCCCCCCAGGAGAGCACCCACACCAACATGGGACCTCAATTTTGTTCTGGAAAAACTTATGCTACCTCCCTTTGAACCAGCTTTCTCTGCAGATCTACAGTTCCTGTCATGGAAGACTGCCCTGCTGCTAGCAATAACTTCAGCTAGAGTCTCAGAGCTGCAGGCACTAATGGCAGTGGAACCTTTCCTCATTTTCCATCAAGACAGAGTTTCTCTACGAACCAGTCCTTTGTTCATGCCTAAGGTGGTTTCCAGTGTGGCTTAAAATCAAGCCATCCACTTACCCACCTTCTTCCCAAATACACAGAACAAAGGAGAAAGACTCCTGCATTCCTTGGACATTCACAGGCAACTTCGTTACTACTTGGATAAAACTAAGGCTTTCAGAAAATCTGACCAACTCTTTGTATCCTGTGCTACAGCTTCACAAGGGAAGGCTATATCAAAACAAACCATTTCCAAATGGATAGGACATTGCATTCGTTTTTGCTATACCCATCATGGAAAACCAGTTCCTGCTACCATTAGGCCCCACACTACCAGGGCAACAGCTACATCTACAGCCTTCCTCAGGGGGGTTCCAACCAAGGAGATTTTGGAAGCTGCAACTTGGAGTTCAGTACACACCTTTACCAAATACCATCACTTACCACTCTGCTCTAAGACTAGGGTTGGCTTTGCCATTGCAGTTCTGCAGGGCCTTCTAGCCTCCTCTAACCATCTAACTCTTCCACCCATCCTTAGCTTTGGGATTCTACCCAAGTGTGATGACTGCAGCAGGGTAACACGAACATAGTACAGTTTTGTACCTACCATAAATGTAGATGTTCGAGTGTACACCCTGCTGCAGTCCAGGTTACCCTCCCTCCATCTCCTCTGATCTTACTGGCTAAATTTCTACAATACCTTCCTGATGTATTTGCTTACAGCTGGAGGGATTTTGTGTTTGTGCAAAAATTACTTAATTTGGTACTAATTACTGACTACCTTTTTGGGGGCACCTGACATCTGGGGCAAGAAAAACTGAAGAAAATGGCGTCTGATGCATTATATATACTCCTGGCGCACTGATGTCAGGGAAGAAGCGACAGCAACCGACGCGGACCAAGACTTTGGAATTCCGGCTGACTGCGGGACCGCCTGATGACAGGATAACCCAAGTGTGATGACTGCAGCAGGGTGTACACTCTAACATCTACATTAATGGTAGGTACAAAACTGTACTTTTGCAGACGGCTGCAAGCTGGGAGCCATTAACTTCCCAAGTGATGCAGACATCCTATAGAAAGGTCTCACTGAGACAGATGACTGGTGTCGAAACCATGGCCTTAAGCTTAATGCCAGAAAATGTGCAGTCATCTCCCACTGAAGACCCTGAGATCTGGGGACACAGGTTGACTGCAACCTCTCCTTCGACCACCACATTGCCACTGTAGTCAAAGTCCTGTGTGGCACATCTCATCAGGGGTTTTGCATCCAGAAAGAGGTAATTTCTCCTATTCCCTTATTAGACCAGTCAGAGTATAATGCCCCATTTGGCACATACCTCACTAAACACCTGCAACAGCTGGAGAGGCCTCAAAAGTACCTTATGAAGAGGATCCTATGCCTTATAACACATGTTCTACATGGACAGACTCAAACTCCAACTATTGCGTCGTATCGTCTACTAAGGCGATCTCAGACTTATAAAACAGTTTCCTGCATATTCTCTGGCAGGAGGTTTCAGCCAAGAAGAATGTACAAGAGGAAGCACCTAAATCCTGAACTGTCACTGAGGATACTACCTCAGAAGGGGAGTCCCCCCCCCCCCCTCAGTACGTCTGTCACCTTCTTTGGTGATTGTTTTACATTGACAATGCATGGTTTGGACTACTGAAGGCCAATTTCCAGAGGAGTCTGAATTTTTAGAGGCCTTTGTGGTGAGCCCTTCCACATTCTGGGTTTTCCCCTCAAGTTGCTGTTGCTGACATGACATCCCGGAAGACATGACGAGCCAAATGTGGTGGAGCTGATCCCAAAGAAACCCAGCAAGATCCTTGTCCCTCCCAATGACAGGCAACACTGAAATAAGGGTCTGGCTGGCAATGCAGTTGTGGTAGTTGCAGTCCTGAAGGACATCCATTCTTCTGATCCCCAGAATAGGGGTCTTGGGTGTTGGACAGGTTGGGGAAACATTTCTACACCTTGGCAACTTTTGCACAGAGAGATCTTTGAACAGTCTTGCTCATGTGACCAGATTTCAGTGCAACATTGTCAGAATTCACTGGTAACCAATACATAAACTCTGAAGTCTTGGACTTTGAGATTGGTGGACACAGTCTACTATTCAACACTGCTGATTGTTGGTACTGGTGGCTCATGTGCTTTGCCATGCTTGGCTGAGGCTGCCCAACTTTGGACTCTGCTAGGTGTCTAACACCCACTTTGACAGTTCTTGACTTTTTGGGCCTAATGTTAAGGGCACTTTGACCCAGAGTGACCAGGATAGAAAGATGCAATCTGCTGTTGGTGTCTATTTTGCAAGCTGTTGATGGATTTAGTGTCAACCAGAAGGTGGGGGAAGTGTGGCTTAAAATCAGTCTTCAGTAAGTTGCTAAGAGTCGTCGTAGTCACCCCCCCCCCGTGGGGGGGGGGGAACTAAAATGGACACTACCCTCACAGCAAGGGTACTCTGAGAAACCACTCCTTTCATGGAGTCTTCTCTGGGAGGCCCTTTAGCAACCCTAAAGGGGATGCCAGACTTATCTGGCTGTGGAGACGGTTGGGGCAGGGTATTTGGCTATTCACCTGGAAGCTTTTGAGGCAATCACCTGAGACGCATGGTGGATGAGTCCTGTCCAGTCCAGAGGCTATCCAATTCCATGTTTGGAAGCTCTCAAATTTTAACACCAAACATCTCCCAGCTGTGCCACCCTTTCACAGTAGGGATGCAGCCTTTAAAATTCATAAGCAGTTGGTCATCAGAGGTCTGAGCAGACGAACATGGATCCGGGGTCTATCCTAGATTTTGTTCGCAGAAAAGGGAAAGTACCTCAGGCAGTTTTGGATCTGAGCATGTTGAATCATTTTGTAAAGTTCTGGATGGTTGCAGTGCAGTTCTGCCTTACTAGGTAGCATGACTGCAGGTGCCTGAGTTTTCTGCACTTGCAGTTGCGAGCCAGTCCTCAATTAAGATTGCTGCTCCTTGGTCTTTAGTCCCCCAGGTATTTAGTAAATATGGTAGACATGGCAACCTGGTTCAGGCTGCAGGAATTCAGGTCTTTCCGTACGTGGATGACTGTCCTAACTGCCTTCAGGCAAGTATCCTTGGTCAGAACCATGGACCCCTTACTCCAGCTGTGCAGCTCCTTGGGAAATCACAGCTACAAAGTCAAAACTTTTCTGTGCAAATGATTGTTCATTGGCTGCCACTTGGACAGTTTCCCAAATTGTAAGAATCCCACTGTGTGGTCTAGCCTTTTCCTTGTGCTTTTCGAAAACCCTAGCTTGTTTTCTTAGGCTTCTTAGGACAGTTGGCAGTGACAATCTGCTTGGTTCCCCTGGTGGGATACCACATGAGGGGTCTGCAGTGGGCACCGCTTGTTCAAGTGTGTTAATTGACTCATCTGAGGATTCCCATTGTACTGACAAAAGCAAATGTCTGTCAAAATCAGATCAGGTGGTGGTTGGAGACCCCCCCCCCCCCCTTGCTGTCTACCAGGAGACTACTTTGTTCCCCTTCCTCTAGGCATGGTCACAACTACCTCTTCTCTGGTAGGAGTGGGGGCATATAAAAGGACTATCCAGGGGACCTAATCATGTAGAGGCCAGTCTTCACATCCGTGTGTTGGAGATGAGCAGTACTCTGCTTTGCAGGCCTTACAGGATTTGATTTTTGTTTAGACTGTCATATCTGAACAAACAAGGTGGAACCCATTTGTATTCTCTCTGCTAGAAGACCACGTGTCTGGCAGTGGGCAGTTTGCCTGAACAGTTTCTGGTTGCAATACATAGCCTTTTCAATCCAGCAAATTGGCAAACCGTTTTAGCGGAAACTTTCTACACGAGTGATCCCTGAATCCGAGTTGCTGCTTGGAGTTTAGGCACTGGGGCACCCTTGCAGTTGATCACTTCCCTGTCCAACGTAAAGTGCAGTAGCTATTCTACATAACTGGCCCCAGGATTTTTAGCCCTACCCCCAATCCCACCAATGGTTTTTAAGAAGGTAACTTCTGAAGTACTCTCCTTGGGTACTGGTTTCCATTAAGGATCTGATTTCTCCCCCAGTTGGTCTAGACCCATCCAACCTTAGAAGTTGACTCGTGCATTTTCCAGTTTGATGGCCAGAAATCCAAGCTTTAAGATGTACTGCATATTGTCTTAAATTGTTTACGCATGGGGGGTTCTTTGCTAGTAACCGG
>NC_056728.1:1349070968-1349113468 GCF_019279795.1 Protopterus annectens
TCGGACCCGGTTGCCAGTGCAGGCTTCCTATCACTGCCATTCCAGGCTGGTGTCACTTGCCTCTTCTCATTCCTCCTGCTTTCTCTTCGAAACTGAGATGAATAGGATGATGTAGAAGTTTATCTGCACCTAGATCTAGTTGGGAGTCTTGCCTGCCCCCTCTCCCTGCAGAGACAAGGGCATGCAGTTTGTGTTCATCCCTATCACCTTTGCTGATCCAGGCCCCAGTTTCCAAGCCATTGGATCTTGGGACACTTGGTGTTTAGGGTAAGCTCTGATGGTACCGTGTACGTCAACACTGGCTGTTGTCTTGAGCAGGTCTGATCCAATTTTTTTGGTTCTGTCTAGCTCTGATCTGTAGCCTTGGTTCTGGATCTGAGGGGGTACTGTCAGCTGAGCCTTTCGAACAAGAGCCTTCTAGGTATCTCTCTGCTCCCTATAGGCTCTGCTCTGACACCCCCCCCCCCCCAAATCGGGTCAGACGGATGTGGCTCCTATCTCCTCTTCTCAGGATGTCATTTCCTTTCAGCTTTCAACTTGGAGAGGGTCCTCTTGATTCCTTCGAGACCCTTGATTGTCTTAAGAGTCCTGCTTGGCTCTCTTTTGTTTCTGGTGGACATCTGACCATTCTCTTATCTGCTCTCAGGCACAGCCTGCTGCATTTGACTCTGGGTGACTCCTCTCGGAAGCAGTAAGTTGGAGAGTCCACCCCAGAATCCCCCACTGAGGATGCTCTTCACAAATGCACATCCAAAGGAGGCATTTGGACACCCCTAGAGTTGCTCACTAAAAACACAGATTTGGAGGAAGTGGAAGGTTCTCTATCACACCCTGATTGTCTTGAGAAATGGAAGTCTTATGCCAGCATGGGGGGGGGGGGGGGGGGGTTGGCGGGGGTTGGTCAGTCCAGAAACTTAAGTCTGATGAATCTGTTCCTGGAGGCTTTTGGTGCAGGACCCTCTACTTCTGGGTGTCCCCTCTCGCAGATCCTTTGGATCTGATTACATCTCCAGCATGGAAGGAGCTGGGCACAGTGGAGCCTGTCCCCAAATGACGAAGTTTTGAGCCCCCTTTGGACAGGACCCATTGGAATAAAGGATCCCTGGTTTCTAGTAAGGAGCTTGCTCCTTAGAGCTCTGTGGCCCACCCTCCAGACAGAGTCCGGGACAATCATTTTCGGAGACTGGTGTATGCTTCAAGGACTTTTTTCTGTCCGGGTGAACTACCTGGCATGTGATTTAAGCTGCAGTGACTTAGTTAAGGAGGTTGCTGGGTCTACCCCTGGGTCCATGGCTGGGGAGGACAGTGTTCTTCCGAGTGGCCACCCATCGCCAACACCAGTCTCCTCTCCCATGCTATAAAAGGCACCGCTAGAGCTACCGGTAATGGTGTAGCCATCAGGAATCGCACCTGGCTCCAGCTGTGTACCTTTTTAGAACACTTTAAGGCATCCTTTACGAATGCACCTCATGACAGTTAGTCTTCCCAAAAAAAGTAGTATGTGACACCCTTGTTCAGAATGAGAAAGATGGGAAGACTACCATCGGAATCTGCTTTTCGGTCTCTCAATCTTATAAGAATCAAAAGGTACCAAGATGTGGTTCTGAGTTATGTACTGACGTTCCACCTGAGTAGTTATACATTTTTCTGCAACTTGTGAGTATTCTGATCCATATTGGATCCAAGCTGGCAACTTTTCAAGCATCTGCTCCAAGCTCCTCCCCCTTACCCATAACCCATCACCATCTCCTACCTTCCCTCAGATTGAGTTTGCCACTACTCTATCAGCAACTCAATTTTATTACAAACCTTGAACTGGTTCGGGGGAAGGAGGGTGGGACGATTTTAGAAAAATGAAGTACAACTACTCAGATGGATCCTTATGGTGACTAACTTTATCTGAAGTAGTTAACTTTGTCCCACAGGTTGCAGATAAAATATTCCCCCAGCTACTAAAATCCTGGGAGGTTCTCGTGGAAGTATATTCCTGAGCACCGCAGAGCCAGAGGATGCTCTCCCTCTATCAAATCCAGCTTATAATGAGAAATTAAGGTCTGTGACCTTGCCCAAGTTGCTGCCACACTAGTATCCTCCAGAGAAAGCCTATTCCAAAAGGCAGAAGTCTCCATAGTTCTGGTAGAATGAGCTTTAACAGCACCAGGCATGGACAGACCTTTGTCTTTATATATAAATTTGCCAAATACATTGTGTAATCCATCTAGCTAAGGTAACCTTGGAGATGGTTTTGCCCAAAAAGGGTTTAGAACGACATGAATAACTGGTCAGACTTACGAAAGGGATTTATTCTGTGTAAATAAAAACGAAGCTGTCTGAACATCTAGCAAATGCAGCTTATATTGACTCTTGTTCTGAAAATTTGGAAAGAAAATGGGCAGGTTAATGTTGGATTTGGAAGCTTCTTTTGCTAAGAAGGAAGTGTTAATGCGGAGTGAGACCCTGTCCTTATGGAAGAACAAGTAAGAGGGCACGACAGACTACGCATGAATCTCAAACCCTCCTAGCCGATGTAATGGCCACTAGGAATGCTGTCTTCCAGGATAAGAACTTTAAATCTACTGATTCTGCAGGTTCAAAGGGAGGAGCAACTAACTGCTGCAGAACCAAGGTAAGGTCCCAAGGAGGCACAGAGTCCTTAATCGGGGGACGGAAAAGGTACCTTTAAGAAAATCCTTAGTCTGAGGCCAGAGCATTCATATTTTGACTGACATGGAAATTTTGAGAGCTCCCAGTTGCACTTTCACCGTTGAGCTAGCCCCTTGTTGGAAAATATTGGCTAAAAAATCCAACACTGCAGGAACAGGGGCTGTAAAGTATCTAGTTTCCTCTGAGAAGCCCAAATAGAGAATTGTTTCCATTTGCTGCAGTAAATCTTCGTAATGGAGGCCTTATGGGACGCCAACAGAATAGTTTTTGCTGACTGAAAGACCAGGAGTCCTGGCAATCAAGGGAACTGGAGCAACCAAGCCGTCAGCTTGAGGCTGTCCAGGTTAGGCAGGCAGGTGCCCAAGGGCTGAGAGGAGATCCAGACAAGGATCCAGAATCCAAGGAGGAGCTAGAACATGAGACCAGAGGAAGGGGAACCACACCTGACGAGGCCAGAGTAGGGCAATGAGGATCGCTTTGCACCCTAGTTGTCAAGCTTTCTGAAGAAACTTCAGAATGACAGGTAACTGAGGATAAGCACACAGTAACTTTGGAGGCCAAGCATGGACTAGTGTCTCTGGAAGGATCCGTTGGTGAGGGCATCAGTGAAGAATTTGTTGAACTTAGTGTTGGAAGGAGATAAGAGATCGCAAAAAGGCTAACCCCACACAAGGAAGATCTCCTTCGCTATCTATTTTGTTTGAGACCACTCGTATGGCATTAGAATAGCCCGACTCAATTTGTATGCTAAAGTGTTGGAACATCGTGGGATGTGCGTTGCAATCAGAAATCGACTGGATATCACCCACTCCCACTCTCATGGCTTCGTGACAGAGTGGGTAAGATCTGGTTCCCCTTTTTGTTAATGTATCAGACAACAGACATGTCTGAACTGCAGTCGTCCCTGGTGGAAGAACAGTGTTAAAGGCTTGCAACACTAAAAGCACTGCTCTCTTCTCCAGAACATTGATATGCAGTCTGGTTTCTGTCTGGGACCACGTGCCTTGGACCATCCTCCCCAAATGCCCCCCCCCCCCACCTGAGCTAGCAGGCATCTGTGGTCACTGGCTTGGGCTGTGGATGAAACGAATGGCTGTTCTAAGATCTCTGGCGATTGGAGCCACCAGAGAAACTACACCCTGCAGGGATTTGGATAGTCCATGGGGAGATCTAGCTAAGACCACTTTACTGCCAGAATCCACTGAACACGCATGTGAAAACGCACACAGGGAAGTATAGAGATTGCTGTGGCTGTAGAGCTTGGGGCTATGAACACTTCCCGCCTGTGGTAGCCTGGGGACAAGGATCACAAATATTTGGGCCCATAGGCTCTGGACCCTGTCTAGAGATGAACTTTCAATTGGAGGGTTCCAGCCTTGCCCTGAAAGTCCAAGATCTACACCGGGTCCAAGAGGGACTTGGAAGCATGGATAGGAGTCCCTAGCTGGACTGCAAGATGAAGGAAGGAGTCTCTGGCCATGCAAAGATGATGCTTGGTGGAAGCAGTGAGGTGCCAATTGTCTAGGTAAGGAAATACCGGATTCCCCTGAAGCTTTAGGTGAGCGTTACGACTCATTACCTTGGTAAACACCCTGGGGGCTGTGGTGAGACCAAAGGGGTAGGGCTCTGAACTGGAAATTGGTTTCCAGCCAGATGCAAAGGAATCTCCTGGAGCTTCTGCTAATCTTGATGTGGCAGTTAGCATCCTGGAAGTCTATAGAGCACATCCAGTTGCATTCTTGAAGATGAGGTAGAATGGACTGCAGGGTGACAATCCTGAATTTCTGCTTGGCTACATCCAGGTTCAGGGTTGACAGGTCCAAAATGGGCCTGAGGTCCCCCATCTATTTTTTGGCACTAAAGAATCTGGAGTAAATGCCTGATCCGGACTCATCTGATCAGGACTCATCTGGGGGGAGTAGTTTGGCTCATTTGTGAAGCAGCTTGGAAATCTCTCTGCTGCCTCCCTTTGAGCGTCTGGGACATCTGGGAGGCGCTTTGGTTGGATGGGATGGGTAACGAATGTGATGGTATAGCCTCTGGATATTTGCTGCACCCAGTGGTTTGCAGTTATGGACTTCTAAGCTATTGGGCACAATGATGATCTTCCCCAGACTGTCTCCAGAGTAGGACAGTTGGGAAATCCCTCAGGGATGCTGTGTGGGCCTGTCTGAGGTGGTCTCCCTGGACCCAAAGTTCCTTGGCCTCCCTCTGCTTGTGGTGCAGTGTCTGTCTTGCCCCCTCTGCCTCTAGGCGACTAATTGTCCTGAGAGTCCCTGGAAAACTGACCTTTCAGAACCACATCTTTTGCCCCCTCTGATTTCTAGAAAAGGATCTTTGAGCGCTAGAGAAGCAGATTCTGGCAGACTGTCTTCCCTTTTTCTCTCTGGACCAGAGTGTCATACTGTCTTCCCAAAAAAATAAAAAAAATCATCAAAGGGAGCATTTGTGAAAGACTCCTTGAAGGGGTCTGCAAATTGACTGAGCCAAGCGTGTCGCCTCATAGCCACTCCAGTCTCAGATGCCCTCGCCGTTCCTTCTGTGACATGCGAAAGACACATGGACGTGTTGGATACTGATTTTAGTAGACATTTTTGCAGAGAACAGACTCTCGTCTTCTGGCGACACTCTGGTGGCGACTCTGAACTCTGACTTTCTCTGCAGTTGTATGACACGTGCCAAATTCAGCGCTCGAATGGAAAATGTCGCTGAAGAAAACACTCTTCCCAAATCAATCCACCACCCTGGACTCTTGTCCGGAGGGTGGACTGAGGAACTCTTGTGCCAGTTCCCTTTTGGTGGCTGCTGCAACCACCATAGCATCTACCGAGGTTCCTTTGTACCAGGCCTGTGTGAGGGTGAAGAGAATCCTGTCCGGGCATTTTGGTATAGTCTCTTTGGTGTCGGGCTCCTTCCATGCCCACGTTGTAATAAGATCCACTAAGGGGACACCCAGGATGTAGATGGGGTCTGTGACAAAGGCCTCCAGGAACACTGACTCATCCGTAGAAGGTTTTGGCGCTGACCAACCTCCCCTGTGGTGGAGGATCTCCATGATGTCTCTAAAGGAGACCTCCTTGGGAGGTGACTTGGGGGAACCTTCATCCAAATCAGTGTATTCTGTTAAGGACTTGGGAGTCCAGGTGCCTCTTTTTACACGTTTGCTTACGGGGACCCTCTTCAGTGGGAGACTCTGAAGAGAGCTTATGAGCCACGAGGGGGTTCCTCCAGGTGGACCGCCTGGGGGTTCTCTAGCACGGGCTGTCCCTGGGACAAGCTGAAGGGAGTTGTAACCGAATCCAAGGGAGCCTGGGCAGAATCCAAGGAAATAGGCTAGGGTCTTAATCCTTGGGAGAGAACCCTCTCCACCATGTTGAATGCCAGTGGAGAGTGTACCTCCTTAGCACCAAACAAGGAGGAAGCTCTCCCTGGGTCCACCTTGTGGATCGGGGCAGATGCAGGAGTAGCCAGAGTTCTGAAGGGAATGGCTTGGAGCCGAAGAAATCTCCATCAGACGCCCCGTCCTCTGCCCTGATCCAAACTTGTCTGATCCGAGGTACTCAAGGTAATTGCCAGCGTCGAGGTTGGAGGAACATTCTGCACCAAACCCCCAGCTCAGAGGATCCTCTGATCCATAAACCTCAACCGCAGCCCAGATCTGGGAAGGAGCAATTGGATGGAGATGGGTATGGAGGTCCCCCTTCAGAGGGATAGGTGCCTGGCAAGACTCCCATCTGGATTTGGGTCCGAATAAAGCTAATCATCCCATCCATATTCAACTTAGAGTTGAGGGCTAGGACGTGACAGACTCTGATCTGGCTGGTCGTTGCAACGACCTAGATGAAGGCCTCTGATCCAAGGGCTGTCTGCTCTGGGGAGAACCTCTGGGACTGGAGCAGAGGAGATGTCTGTCTAGACACTTTAGAAGGCGGGCTAGGGAAAGGCTCCCACTCTGGAGACTGCTTGTGGGGCTATCCCATCATCTCTGTCCTTATTCCGCTTGTCCTTTCCTTTAGCCTCCCCTTCAACAGGTCTAGTGGGGGGGTGAGTCCTATTCTGAGGGGGTTGAGCAACTGCTGGAGGAGCCAATGCATCCAAGGAGGAAACTGGTAGAAGGCCCTTTGCAACCAGTTTGGCCTTCCATTCTTAGAGCCCTAGGGTTAAACCCAGCGCACATGCTGCACTGACATGAAAGATGGGGAACACCCAGGCAAGTGTGTGGCCATCGTCCAGTGAAAGCTTATGGCCACACTCTATGCATTTTTTAAAAGTAGGCTTTGGCTGATCAACCATACTAACACACAGCCAACCTACTTAAAACCAACACTCCTAAGAGGAAGAGAAGGCCGTACTGTACTATATCACAAACTTTTCCTTTTTGTATAAAACCAACAGTGAAAAGGGGGAGGTAAAGGGAACTAAACTATCACACACTATAAAGAGTTTGACAAGTCACTAACACCCAACACTTGGAGCTACAGAGATCACGATGCTGATGCACGAAGTGGCTAATGAGATCTGAGGGAAGTCAGGAGATGGTGATGGGTTATGGGGAAGGAGCTTGGAGCTCAGAGCAGATGCGTGGAAAAGTTGCAGGCTCTGATCCGATATGGATCTGCATACCCACAGGTTGCAGATAAAATTGTTTACTTCACATCTTGAGTTTCTCCCAGAATACTCCTGGACTCTCCTTTCCCCAGGGGAAACCATGATTTGGCAGATGCTGCCCTAGAGGTAGAAGCGGTCCGAGAAATAGAGTCTTTAACCTTTTATGGGCCACGCACAGAGCTTTGTGTCTCTGTTTGGGGGGGGTCACCTTTCGCTTCACCTATTGGCTTGGAAGTCCATCACAAAATATCATTGGGTTTTGCAGATTACATTCAGAGGATATTCAGTCCCCTTTCTAAAGTCACCTGTACCACCCAGAGACATGCTGGATGTTCCACCTGCAGACAGGGAGGATGTAGCACTGGAAATTACAAATCTGCTAGAAAGGTGGGTCATCCAAGATGTCCCCCAAGACCAGTCTGGATTAGGCATTTATTCCATGTTCTCTAGTGCCAAAGACTGGTACCTAAGATTTCTGGATCTGTTCACCGTGAATCTGTGGCCAAGCCAAAATTCCAGATGGTCACCTTTCAGTCTATTCTGCCCTTTTTGCAGGAGAACGATTGGATATGCTCTATTGACTTCCAGGATGCATACTACCATATCAAAATGGACAGGTGCTTTCAGAGCCAATCATTGCCGGTTTCGAGTGCTCACCTTTGGTCTCACCACAGCCCCCAGGGTATTCATCAAAGTGATGGCGGTAGTAGTCTCATCCGAGACTCCAGGGTATACAAGGCTTCCCTTACCTAGGTTGGCTTCTTGCCTCTTCAGGCATTTGCTCTGTCTAGTGAGGGAGTATCTTCTACCCCAGCAGTTGGGCATCGCAATCAATCACAGCAATTTGCCATTGTCACCTGTTCAGGTATTAAAATTTATAGGGGCTCGGTTGGACACTATTCAAACAAAGCTCTGTCTGTCATCTGAGGATAGTCACAAACTTCACATCCTGGGTGTCCAAGCCCAACCACTGGCGGAAAAAAGGGCATTGGGCTCCATGGTGGCCATGATCAACCTCTTGCCTCTGGCGTGGTTTCACATGCTGGTTCTTTAGTGGACTCCTACAGTCTAATGGTCTGTTAGGCATTCCATTGTCTCACCCTGTCAGTCTCTTGTGGTTATATTCTCTTGACCTTCGGGGGTGTCCCTTTCTCTCCTAATTTCCCTCAGCTACTGTGACCACTGGCGCCTCCCTGCTGGGGGGGGGGGGCACTGCTTAGTAAAGTTAGTCCAAGGCATGTGGTGCCCTTAAGACCAACTTGCATATTAATGTCCTGAAGATGAGGGTGGTGCTTCTAGCATTGCAGGCTGTCCATGCCCATCTTCCCCAGGAATGGTTGCTTTCTAGACTGACATGTTGATCTGTTGCACCAAAAAAACAAGGGGGAATCAGGTCTTGCCTCCTGTGTCGCAAGGCCATGACTGTGTGGGAGTGGGCGATCTCAAGTCATTTTTAGTGGCAGTGTACATTCCAGGGAGGTCCAGCATTCTAGCGGACAGGCTCAGCAGGTCTTTTTGCTGTGCCTTATGTGGTCTCTGAATCCTTTAGTAGCATAACACATCTTTCTGAAGTGGGGTCAGCCTTGCTGCGATCTTTCTTTCAATGCAAAGTGCAGTGAGCTTTTTTTTTTGCTCTGAAACCCCCCCCCCCCCCCAGTCTTGCATGCCTATCCTCTTTCCTTAATTCCAAAATTCCTTCAGAAAGCTCACTGGGGAGTCTGGTCATCCTTGTTGCCCCATTCGGGCCTCTCAGTCTGGTTTCCCCCTCTGATTTAATCTGGTGGCTCCACCATGGCTGGATCCAGTTCCAGATCTTATTTCTCATCTTTCTGGGACTCCCGATCCAGACCTGGCAATCTGAAGCTTACTGCCTGGCTGCTCTAGTTCCCCAGAGTGTCTGTACTCCTGGTTTGTCACCTGTCAAAGATCCTGGTGGCTGCTAAGCCTTTCAGGAAAGGTATACTTCGGTAAATGGAGACTTTTTCGATCTGGGCCTTGCAGAATGCTTTAGATCCCTTCACTGCTCCAGTCTCTCCTGTTTTGGATTTCTTAGCAGGGGGTCTTCCAACAAGGTGCCAAGTTTTCTACAGTCAAGGTTCAACTTGTGGAGATTTCTAACGTTTGTGGGGTATAATATGGCTTTCTTGGCATCCTTTAAGCTCTGCAAAGCCTTCCTAAAAGGCACTTTTCTTTAGCCACCAATCAAGGACTCTACGCTGCCTTAAGATCTTGTGCTGGTTTCACGCTCATTGGTTTTGCCTCCCTCTGAACCCACAGCTTCTTTGGATCTGCAATTTTTGTCCTGGAAGGCTGCCTTTTTGGTGCCTATTAATTCTGCCAAAAGGGTTTCGTAACTTCAGGCATTGTCATCAAACCACCTTGCATGATTTTTCATTTGGATAAGGTATCCTTTCTTACTAAGCCCTCCTTTCTTCCTAAGGTAGCTTCAGAATCCAATATTCAGGTTAATATCCAAGTCTTTCCCAAATTTCCAAAACAAGGGAGAATACAAATTGCACTTGGATGTGCAGACAGTTGTTACTTGGACAGGACTAAAGGTTTTCTTAAGTCTGACCAACTCTTTGTATCCTCCTCTAAACCCTTTTTAAGGAAATCCAGCATCTAAGGTTACCATCATCCATTGGATTTCCCAGTGCATTTTGCTGGCATATTCTACCAAGGGATCAACTCCAGGTCAAGTGAATGCACATTCCACCAGTTCTTTTGGCGGCTTCAGCTGCCTTCTGGTCCAGAGTTTCATTGGATGATTTGTTCTGTGGCCATCTGGGCTTCATCTCTTATCTTTAACTCACACTACAAGTTGGACATCATATCAAGGAACAGGGCACCCTTTGGCACTGCTGTCCTCTGGAATATGTTTCCATGAGGGCCTTTCCAGGTATTTAGTAGCTGGGGACTGTCCCCCACAGGGCTTTCCAGGTGTTTAGTAGCTGGGGACTGTCCCCCACAGGTTGAAGACAAAATGAAGACCACTTCATGTACTTGCCATAACGTTCTGTCTGAGTTATTCATTTGTCTTCAACCGTCCCTCCCTCCTTTCCCCTGCCTTGCATAGACTGTGTGGTGGTCTGACAAATACAGGATGTGTTCATCACCAGGCTGCCTATTACTCTTTCCTTTATGGATATTTTGGGACAGGCCACTGTTTTTGGTCGGGGGGGGGGGCAATGGTAAATTGGGCAGGAAACTCTGAAGAGGAAGGAGATGGTGGCATGGGTAGGGGAGGAACTTTGAGCTCAGATCAAGATGATTGGTATGCTGCAGTCTGATCCATGCAAGATCCAGGAACCCACCGGTTGAAGACAAATTAACTCCGATGAAATATTAGTGGTACATAATTTTATCCAGAGCAAAAACAAGTTATGTAGGTGCATAACTATAGATCCGGGTTTTTCTTTCAGTTTGATTCGACCTTCCTGCCCCTGCTGTTACAACAAGTTCTCTCTCATGGAGCAAGAGAGCTGGGAAGGTTGAATTTCCTCCTTTGCTCAATCCAGACAGGAAAATACTAAAGTGTCAGCTTGCTTCAGTGCCCAGTCTGAGAGGGAGGAGCTTGGCAGGTTTAAGTCTTTGGAATTTGGCTGGTGTCAGATCTGATAACCCACAGGTTGGACCAGCTGGAAAGAACACATTGTAGGTATGTAACTTTTATTCATAGATCACTGCAGGCTGCAAGGTGTCCCTATTTTCTTTGCATAGTCCCTTTCAGTGTCAACTCTGAGGAATCTTAAAATGAGATTCCAAGAGAACATCTGAAAGTCTTGATTCTCTCGCACAGGATTGTGTTCCTTGAATGTCGGACATAGTTCAAAAAGCTTTTTTCAGCAGGAAAAAATCTTGACTGGGTCAAGGTTTTCAACTTCAGCCGCTGTGAGGGAATACTCAGGATTTGGGGTTTCATGGCATCTATATGATCCTGGCAAGACTCCACATGAGAAGGATATAGTGGTGACTGAAGGCTTTTTAGTCCCTGCATCAACACCTTTAAGTGGTAGTGCTGGGGTCAGACAAATCTTGAAGAGAAGATATTAAACCTACGTCTCCCATTCTCTCTCCCTGCTCCAAAGCAGTCTCCACAGATGGTTCAAACTTTGCTTTGGGAGCAGTCTCAGGAGGGATAAAAGTGCAGGGGGTGTGGGACACAAACTATGCAAGCACGTAAGGAGATGCTTGCCCAAATCAAGGCACCCAACTCTTCTAACTCTTTAGTTTTCTAACCTCTTGTTGGTTAGACAATACTACAGTCATATGGTACATTAACAAGCAAGGACAAACCCGATTGTAATCCCCTTGCAGAATAACCATGTTAACTTGATATTGCTTTCCAGTGCATGTTCTCTACAGGCATTCTACATTCTATCAGAGCAAAAGTGGCAGACAAGCTGTGCAAGATCAGGGCAGACCCTTATGGTTACTAGATCAGGGGTCTTCCAGGATGTGATTAATCTGTGAGGGAGTTCAAGTAGACCTCTCGCTTCCTCTCTGAAATTTTGACTGGCAAGATTCTGTTTCAGGTTGTCTTTTCCTTGGGCAGGAATGCTCCCATATGCTTCACCACATTTCTACTAATGTAATGGGTACTTGTATAGATTCAGAAGGAATCCCCCCCCCCCCCCCTTCATATCATAGACTCCCTTCTGGCCCAGGCAGCTATGGGTTTCCCTATTGGAAACTGCCAGGGGCAGTTACCACAAGCTTACTCCTAGATTAGATCTACTTGTACAAGAATGGGGGTGTTTTGATACACTCCAACAGCAATCCACTTCAATCAACTGCCTTGGATGATGGTCCTAATTTCCTGTCAGTACCTGTTTACTAATTGTAAAGCCACCTATTAATCATGTGTTAGCAAACGGAAAAGGCTTTCTAGTTATCAACATAATGAGCACCCACTCAGGCTGGTTCTTCAATATTTCATTTACTATGACTTTTTTCCTCCAGATTCACTTTTCTGCCACATCAGCATGTCTGCCCATAGATGCTCTTTCAAAGCAGTCTCTCGTCAAGATGTTTTTGCATAAGAGGCTTCAAAGAAAACTGGTCGCCTCTTTTTGGGACATAGTTGTTAGAGAAGCAACACTTGCTCCATTTGAACCAACTAATCTGGCTGATTTTACGGTCTTAACACGAGTTTTATTGGTTGCACTGATCTCTGCAAGATCTAAGTTGCAAGCTGTTATGGTGAGTCTACCTTTTCCACAGGGACAGGGTTTGTTGAACAATCCTTAAGGTGGTATCTGGGTTTAAGCCAGTGTCCATATCTCCATGCCTTGGATATCCACATGAACTAAATCAGATCTTTGAATCAATTCATTCCTTGTGAAGGTAAGAAGGTTTAACATGTGACAAAACAGATCTTTTACAAAAGGTTGTTTATGGCCAGTATCTTGGTATACTCGTAAAAAAAAAAAAAAAAAACTATTAATGCAAACTGAAACATTACCTTGGCTTATTCCTATGGCTTTTCGGAAAAGACTGTCTTGAAGCTGCTACTTGTTCCTATGTATATTTACAAAGTGCTATAAGTTTGAGCCTTTGTCTAGGTCCAGATCAAGGTTTGCTAGGACAGTTCTCAAGGTGTTCCTGGGTTCTTCCTCCTCCCAAATGTAGTTAAGGTAATCTAGCCATATTGGTAAGGCTACTACAGAAGTGATCAGTATAGTACAGTTGTGTAAGCAACTTGCCAAATGTTCAAATGATCACTACTGCTCCCTCCCATCTTCCTTGTTCATGGTTTGTCAGGGTGTAGGCGCACTTTTTTGTTACAAGCATTGTCTTTTCAGGGCTTTGCCTCCCTCTGCTGGCAGAAAAGCTCTGAAGGGTGTTGCAGCCAAACTCTGCTCGAGATGCGTGACAGTTTGGACGCATGGAAAGTGCCCTGAAGTTTTGGAAGCTGACCAGCTGTTTTATCTTTCAGGATATAACCTGTATAGCTAAGGCTACTGCAGCAGTTATCATTCTAATGCCTACTGTTAAGGAAGTTTTACTTAACTGTCTAGTGCCCCATTCTGACTCTGCCAGATATGGTCCATTTTGCTTGGTCTCGTCATGACTACTCCTGCAGAGCCGTTTTGTGTTAAAACACACCCTGTAAAACCTCACCCAGACACATGCTCCCTACATTTAGCCACATGCTGTTCCCGTACATTTAAAAAAAAAAATCCTGTAGAAATTGTGCACTTGATTACTGCATCACAAATATTAAAGGAAAATCTGTAAAGCTAAAAGGAAATTCCCTGCGCCTGTAGGTACAACTAAGATCCTATGTCTGCCTGTTTGGCCAGTGTGCTTATCTTCCTAGCAGGCCTCAAGACAGGAACCAGTTGCTCCTCTAAAGTCCGTTTTAATGGATTTCATCCTTCATGTAGGTTTCCAGATATCATGGGTGGTGTAAAACTTACCAATATATTCCTTTAAAGATAGCTTCCCCTTTTGGGGTGTGAATGTTCTTATACCTCTCAAATTTCTATCATGGAAAACTGTCCTTTTGGTAGTTATCACATCTGCCAGAAGGGCTTCCCAATTTGCACACTAATATCCATGCATTATTCAACCAAACAGGTGCACTGCAGACTAACCTGCTCTTTTTGCCAAAGATAACTACTCAGCTCAACTTAAATCAGTCTTGCTTTACCAGTTTCCTTTCCAGGAAAGGAATATCTGCTTGTGCTTGATGTCCACAGGCATCTTTATCTCCACTGTACAAAGGACTCTTGAGGGATGAACTGTCATTTGCCAAGAGATGTCTAAAGAACTTTAAGTACTTATCTGATATTTTATTCTGTGGGTAACCCCTTGGACACGTGACTGAAAGCACTCTAGAGCTCTGGTGACATTTAATTACATTTTAATGCGCCTTTGAGGTATTGCAGTAGCTGCTCCATGGTCATCCTTGCATACCTTTGTTAAACGGACTACTCTTTCTAGAGCATTATTTTGGAGCTACCATTAAAGGCTTGCTGGCTTAGACCACCCTGCATCAGCTGGGGGATATTGTCCATCCTTTCCAGAGTTCAGAAAGGACCAAAACAAATGTGCACTTGCCAGAATGCTGTATATCTAGTTTGTGTGGACAATTAAATGATTCCCCTCTAAAGCTGTGAGCTAGGTCTCCTTGCTTGTAGTAGTTGGTCTATAGATTCTCCTTTGTATAGAAACATGAGCTAGTTTACCCTGTCTGGAGATTTCCCTTAAGAGTAATATATTATGGGCCAGGGAAGGAGCTTGTGCTTAGTTTGCGGAGTAAAATTTGAGGCAACTAGTCCAGCTCTTCTGGTCTGGACAGACCAGATAAATGCAGCCTTCTTGTATATCAAGTTTCCTAGCTGGTGACTTCTAGAAAGCCAGTGAGTTCCAATAGTCACCAGATCTTAGGATTCTATTAGTATCACTGGAAGCATCAAAGGGATCCAATATGGCACCAAACCTAAACCTTAGAGGCAGAATCCTGAAATGTCCACATACACACTTTGTCACTAGCATTTCAGTTGAGAAGTACAAGAGTCAAATGTACATGAAGTAGTAGGCTGTCAAATGTACATGAAGTAGCAGGCTAAAGTTTTAATGTGAACAGAGGACACTTGGCTGCATGTCTGGCAAGGATGCAGGGTTTGATTCCTTCCACCTGTTGCATACTTCGTAAACCTAAGTCACTAACCAACCATGGTTCCATACCTTTTAAAAGGACAGTGTCCCATGGATTTACCCTAATGTCCCAGATGAATATCTCAACGAAGTTTCAGACTTAGTCAGATTTCCTTTGAAGTGGCTAAACCTACTGTGGAATAGTTTCAATACAGCTGCTGCAAGTAGTAAGGCAGTAATGCAAGACCAGTACTGATCTCAAATGCTTGACAGTTTTGCAGCTCTTAGAGTGTTAAATGCCCCCTCCTGAATTAACTTTAAGTTGACTTTTTCTGGAAACCCAAACCAATTCTTTAGGCAAAAAGGAGCAAGGCAAAATCCATAGAAAACTAATATTGTCTCCCTATTCCAAACTATTCTGAACTGAAAAAAAAAAAAAAAAAAATCCACTACTTTGTTGCAACAATGGCCAAGCAGTACAAGTAGTAAGTGCTTTTGAATAGCAGGCCTATTGACTGTAGATATAAAGTGAACAGCCATGCAGGAGGCAGGGATGAAATTTTTCATAAATTCCTAGTTGGTGACTACCCTTGCCCCCCTTCATTTTGTGTTAAGCAACAGATTGGCTGTATTCAACTAAGGATTTTTCCAGCTGATCTCAACCGATGTGTAAGAATCGTAATTTCTCAAGGCATCAAAATGAGATGTATCCAGGACCCTCTTACAAGAGTTCCTCGGATACAAAAGGCCCGGGTAGACTACTTGGGGGGGGGGGGGGGGTGGTAGAGTAGTTGCCAGTGTGGTGGCAGAGACCTGAAAGGCTGGGAAAAAAAGCTTTTACTGTAGGACATTTTACTTAGTCCAGAACTGTTCATTTTTAGGACTGCACAAATTCTAGAATGAAGAAACTGGAGAAGGCAAACTGTAAAGGCTGATCACATGGCTTTGCAATAATACCAAACTAGCAACTTTCCATTTTGGTCGGCCATGTTAACTTCCCTCTCCACCTTTCAGATTAATACTCAAGAGGAGCATTTTTGGAGTTAGGACTGCCAAGTCCATGTTTTCACACTGTCCTTCACTCTGGCAGCTGAGGGAAAAATCTGCTTGCAGAACTACTCTTTTTCGAGTAGTGGCAGATATTGGCGAAGCTACTGGGGGATATTCCTCAGAGGATCAGGTAAGCCTCTCCCAGGAGCAATGGTGAAGATTCTTGGCTAGGAACAAGGAAAGCTAAGGGAAATTCTCCTAGCCAGAGAACACCTGGCTCATGTACCCTAAATGGGCTAATTGGGTGCTGGTCAGGCAAAGGTCTGGGGGAACAATAGAACAGGCTAAACACCAGTGGAAAATGGGCCAGAAATTTGGTTTTGCAGGGACAGCTGGAAAGTTGAGATTTGTCATTTGGGACATGTGGCCTGTCAAACCCTCTGAATAAACCAAAGGGGACTTCTTGCTTTGTAGTATCTGTACAATAATCCCAGGAAACTGCAGCTTCCACCCACTCTTTGGCTGCTCATAGATAATTCAGATATCTTTATCAGAATGCTGTGATTATTAAACTATGAATTATTGTCATCCTTTTACCTTGAACTGTTGTTCTTTTGTTGAGATTAGGCTAACATTCTCTTCACTCTTGGGCTGCTCATAGATAATTCCGATATCTTTATCAGAATGCTGTGATTATTAAACTATGAATTATTGTCATCCTTTTACCTTGAACTGTTTTTCTTTTGTTGAGATTAGGCTAACATTCTCTTCTAATTTTAAGAGTCCCCAGGACTTATGGAGTTGTCGGAAATTGAAGTTGATGAGCGAAAGGTTAATGCTAATGAAGTGCCAGATTATGCTCACGACATCTACAGTTATCTTCGGGAAATGGAGGTAAATGGAGACTTCAGTTTTAATGTTTCCTAAATTGACTTTAGGACTCTTTCTGATTATGTAATTACCAGATAGGGCAAGGTTAGAAATGAGATTTCTTTCTTCCTTTTAGCTATGAAGCACTTGACGCCAAATCAATTACCACATGTATGTAGCTGTATATAATGTAATATTTTGAAAGAGTTGGCTAGGGATGTAGTGCATTTCTGTACTGGCGCTGAGTGCAATAGCAGCTGTGAAATTGGACCTTGACTTTACCTATCATCAATTTAATAGCTTGGTCCATAATGGAGTTTCATCCACAGACTGGACCAATGACAAAATTGAGTATAAAGTACGTTTTGAAGTCAAATGATAGGTTAACATACAAAGTTATTTCAACCAAATTTAGCTGTACTGCATGGCAAATACTTGCGTTGCTGCCTGAGATTTCACCATCTGAGTTTTAAGAGATTATGATGGAGTAAGTTTCCATGCCTAGTTACTAAGAAAGCTCATGTTTTTTCATTTTAACATTGCAGTAGGCTACAAAGTCTAGAGCACTGTAGTTTTGACTGCATATTTGTTGGCGTAGATTTGGTCTTTACTGTGAATTTCTAACTAACCCAGTTGGCTAGGACATAGGTCTGTCACCACCCCTTGACAGTGTGATAATTGCATGTTCCAGTAATGGTAAACCTGTTAAGGTTTTGCATTAACATGCTCAGTTTTTTTTTACTGACCATTAGTACTGGTTGATTAGTTGAGCTGAGAATGTTACATAGACAAATTGGCTGATTTTTCTTCTGTGTTCCATTCATATCTGTATAACAGTAAAGAATGACTTGGTTTTCAACCTTCCTCTAGTCAGTCCTCTCATACCTACTATAATCCACCATTGCTCCCTAGGCAAAATTTATTCCATTAAGGATTTGTCTGTTTAATTTGTCAGTGCTATTGTATCCAGAATTGCCTCCTGCTGCAGTTCAAATGGAGTTGCGTGTATTAGTAACACGTTGGAATAAATGAGTCTTATTGCTCCAAGCTTACTTCCATATTGCTTTCACTACTTTTACGTCCTGGTATTTTCTGATTGTTTCTCAGTACACAAGGCACTAATCACGGTGTGTAACAATTTCAATGATAAATACTATTATCTTGTGCTAGATCTTTAGCATTTATCTTTCCAGTTGTTGGTAATGGGTGATCCCGTGTGATATAAAAATCAGTCTGCTTTATTTTTCTCTAGTGCTTCTCTGATACTTCTATACTGTTTGCACAATCCCCAGTGAAATAGTCTTGCTACATTATTGTGCCTTTCCGTATACAAACCCTCAGCTATGAATGCATCTCACCCAGCAGTGAGATCGGCAGCTGTTTCCAGTTTTGTTTTACAAAACCTGTCTTTCTCCTACTTTGATAAAACATTGCATTTTTTGATTAAGTTCCAACAGTTTCCTGTCTTTGAGATCTAATAAGGTAAAACCAAAGGCTATAGCCATAAACTATATATCTGCACAATTGGTTCAACAATTCCCACTTTCATGGGGATATAGGAAGCATTTTAGGGCAATGGCTTAAAAGGCTTGCAATAACAGAACTAAAGAAGGGAAGCTGTTATGGATATAGACTGACAATAAACATGTTTAGTCCCTTTACCTTTAAAGGTCAGGCATCCGAGGAAATGCTGAACAATTTAGAGTTGAATTTAACTTTACTGTTTGTTCAAAGTTCAAGGTTTGCCCGTCAAGATGGACTGAATATGGTATGAATAGGTATAGATACCTTAATGTCTTTTGGTGTTAGCCAGGGAAGATTGCATATGCCAGCTGACTATGATTCCCTTTTGACCCATAATGCTCTACAGTAGCTTTCTTTTCAGATCTTGTACTGTACACAAAGTGATGCAGAGAAATGGTCCCAACCTTCTTGATGGTCAGAGTAAAAATGATACTGAATGGTTTGACCTGCAACAACCTCTTATTTCACTGATCTGAACTATCCTTTCCTATATGCGAGTATTCATTGTTCTGCTGCTGTATTTAAGTTTTTGCACTTGAATGCTAGAGGTGATATGCCAATATAGAAAAGCATTTGAAATACAAATGTGATGGTAGACCTGTGCACCATTATTTAGAGGCTTAAATTAAGTGGGCAAGTAGGGAAGGAGTTCAGAGGGAGGTGGATAGTAAAGCAAAAGGTTTGATGGGTTTGGGGATGGTAGAAAAAAGGGTTAGTGAAGACAGGGCTATGAAGGACTGGGCAAGGTCTCGTTTTGGTAAGATGGGAGCAAGAAAGGGTTGGGAGTTGTAAAACACAATGATGAATCTGCTTTCTAGACTTTAGTGAGGAGAAGATTTAAAGTAGGGAAAGGAGAATTACTAGGTTGTGGAGAATAAAATGGATTCTGGAAGAAAAGAGTTGGGAGGGAGTGTACAGGGCAAATGGTAGGACTTGGTTAATGACAGGTAATGGAAGATGTGGGCAAATTTAAGGTCTATGGAACAGTATGCAAGTACGGGTGGTAAGCTATTTACATGAATGTGGACTGGTGGGATATGTACATTGAAGAAACTTGTATTGGTACAAGAATCGAATGAGTTGAAGTAGATGGGAGGTGATGTGGAGGATGAAGGCAAGAAGAGGAAGTAATAATCCTGATACTAACCTCATCCCACTGAGGGACCCTGACATCTACAGAATAAGTGTGAAATTGGAAGTGGCTCCACTGCAACATCCTGCTAAAGGTTTTGGTGAGGGTCAATGGAAGTTTGAAACTTTTCAGGGTAGTGGCTATATTGAAATGCTGAGCTAATGTATTTTAAACTCCAGACACTTTCCAAGTGTTTTACACTAAGGCTGTTGTAAATTGTTTTTATCTTCATCTCTAAAAATTTAAATGCAATAATTTTATGCCCAGACTTTTTTTTTTTTAATGGCTTGGTGAACTGTCTTGCTATGCTTAGATGGAGCAAAGCGCGTTCACTTCACTCATGATTCCTCAAATGCTGCTTCAGGTTTTGTCTGCCTGAAGGTCTAAGCCTGCAGGATTGAGTCTCGTCAGACAGCAAGACTAAGGTTATTGCAATGCCATCCAGGACCTCCATGTACAAAATTGTACTTGACAGACTTCCTCATTCACCTGCTAGTGTCCAAACTGAGCTTTGAATTTTCTTCAGATGAGCTAATTAGAATTGGAAGTTTGAGGTTATCCACTTCGTGAAGTTCGTAGAATTACTGACTGAAGAAAACTCAACATTTTTCAACATTTCACTAAAGTTGATGCAAGTAGTTTTGAGAGCCTGTCTGTTTCCATGCCCCAGTATGAAGATGGTTAGAGGACCTTTAATACTAAATTGTATCTGGTATGAGGAGGTCCATAGTCTAGCAGACTAATGCAGTTACACTGTTTACATAGTAACTTTCACAGTTTACTCGCCTCTCCCTTTTACTTATAGCACTGTACAAAACTGCTTTTTTCTGTTCTTCCTGTCATGCATTAAACTATATTGAACATCCCCAGGCTGGTCTGGCACTCCTCATGCCGTAAATCTGATATGACCCTAGACCAAGGCTGGAGATACAGAAAGGAAATGAGAGCATGGATTACCTTTGAACTTTGCTGCCATCCTGAAAGGACTGCTTGTCTGAGACGTATGGTTAATAAGCAACTAGCTTGTGGGTATGTACTCTGGGGACCCTTTTCTTACTGCTTCTCAATTTGTAAATCTCATAAAGGAGAAATATAACTGAGGCAGATTCCACAGCATCATGAAAACTTTTTTCATACTTCATGTGGGACAGGACTAAAGTGCAGTTTCAGTCCTTTGCCATCAAGACTCCCACAACCTTTTTTGAATGTCTTTAGAAAACCAAAGACTCAAGGAGGTTGCGTCTAGCACTCTGAGCCTTCTTGCACTGATGTCCAGCAATTACTGATGAGCATAAAGTCCAAACACTAGGCTTTAGCTGTTCAGCCTGACCTGGACATCTGTCTATTGTCCACTCGCCATCCAGTGCTTAGTTTCCCCTGCCATTGCAGCTTCATTGGAGGCAGATATTGGGCAGCCCACTTGCATGTCTGCTGTGGCTGATCCAGCATCTATTTCAGACAGGAAGGGTGGCCCCAGCTGGTTATCTCCAAGGGCTTAGGCCCTTCATGTGCTGTATATCAGATGTATGCCCTGCAGCCAAAGTGTAAGGTACATAAGTGACAAGTGCAAAACCCTCAATTTTGCTGCCAGTCCAAACTAGCATTTCTTTAGTTTGTTGGTTTTAGATTTAGTACAGTCAACTAACTCATTCACCCCCGGTGGAGCTTGAGGTTTACACTGTAGTTTCAATGGGCGGAGCTTATGCCTTTTGACAATCAAATTATGTCCTCATTTCAAACATTCATATTTCTGGAACCCTAGGGTTATGAAAGTATAAATGGCAAACCCTTCAGCACAAACTATTTTTATAGTGCTAGTATTCTTTCGTTTCTAAATCTTAAACTGAATTTTATAAGTCAAAGTAAACACTATTAGGTTTGTAATATTTTGTAAACTGCTTACAGCAACCATTCGTGTTGCACACATACAGTCAGCAGCATTTTGTTCCATCTGTTACTTGATTATTGAGATATTTAGAAAAATGTGAAAATTATACCTATATAATTTAATATCACGAAAACCTTTACTATCTTTTTACCTGCACTAGACAGAGGTCAAATTAATGCATCTGAGTTTCCCATTGTGTAAGTTTTATGATGAAATCTTTTAAACCTTGTATTATAGCATGGCTTTGGAATTATTGCTGCAAATATGAACAAGCAATATTTGACGCCTGGAGGAGTCAGTAGGAGTTAACTACAGATGCACCTGAAGGCGTCAATTGGATGTAATGAGTTAACCAAGCCTTGGGCGGATAAGTGTCAATGGGGGCCTCCTATTACTTTTATTGTAGGTACATGTCATCTTGAAAATGGAAATGTGAACATAGGAAGCGGTTCACAAGACTAGGTACAGAGCATGACCATAGAGAGGTTCTTCGTGTTTCACTGTTGCGGTCATTACATTTGGGTAATCTGCTGACAGGTTGCCCTCAGTTGGCCTGAATTCCAAAGTCTTGGGTCCTGTCAGTTGTCTCCTCTTCCATGATGTCATGGGTATAAAGAATAAAACGTGCAGCTGCCACCATTTTCTTTAGTCTTTCTTGCCGCAGAAGCATTTTGCAAGTGCCGGTCGGCAGACTACTGAAATATTAGAGTTTGAGTTTCAGAACCGAAGTCTTCACTAAAGCCAAGTACCCCGTTGGGGAAACTTTTTTTTCTTTTACTGATGTCAGAAAAAGTTAATTGTATTACTTGTGGGAAGCAAATACCTCAAGGATTTCCATTTATACTGTATTCCTTGCCTAGGTCCTGATCACAACATGCCTGGCTGTCTTGTGCTAGATTTAACCAATGCACTAAGCGTCTGTATTTTTTGCATCTAAGTATTTTGGAAACAGATTTAACTACACAGGAATGTCGTCTGATGGCAATCAGACTACCGGAGTACATAAACGCAAAGAAAAGGACAGAGAAAGGCAGTAGAGATCCAAAACCGACGAAGCTTCTAAGCCAGTCGCCGGCACTCAGGTGCTTTCGCAGCCCCTGATACCAGCTACCTTCGAGTCGCAGGCCTCTAACAACACCTATGTGGAGGCAGACATGCCACAAGATACTCAAGGTATTGGACAGACGGATGTATCTCCCTCTGATGGGTCCGGAGCCGCTGAGCAGTCACCGGCTTCTGAGGGTGTCTTCAGACCTCAACATTTTTATATCAAACCTTTTCATCTCAAGACCCCACCTAGCTTTATACCTGGAAAGTTTGCTTTAAACTCTTTGGTGAATGAACCATGGCTTCAGAATCTTCCCAGACGTCCCAACTTTGAAGGAGTTGAAGCTAAAACCAGAGACTACTTCTGTCAAGCATCTGCTGGATATTTGTGCCTGAAGAGACTGAAGACTGTCATGTTGACTCCTGCCCCTCTTGTTCTGACTCAATTTGAGGCTAAAGTGGGGCATCCAGTTGGCATGTTTTGAGACCATTTCCCTTAAGGATGAGAAGGGGGAGGACCCCAGCTGGTAATTTCAGACGGGCCTGAGATTCAAGTTTGTGAGAAATTATGTGCTAGGATTCAGAACCTTTGAGGTTTGAGTCCACAACCCTATTAGCAGCACACTAGACCTGTTTGTCTATTGCTAAGGAACCCCCAGAGTAAGTGACATGATTTTACCCAAAGTCTGTCCAAAAAGACTTGGGAGAAGTCCTTTTTGAAGATGTAGACTGGCTGCTGCTTTCCAGATTTGCCTCCTATTCTGATGAGGACGTGGATTCACTAATGGAAGAACTTTCTTTAGGGATTCTATCTTTAAAATGATGGAACAATTTAAGTGAGGAAACTGTTTCAAGATATGATTTCCAGATGGATTTCCCCTAGAGTTTCTGCAGTGCATCCTATTGAGGCTCTCTTAGACACTTTTTTACATCTGCCGTCTAAGCCAGAGTCCCAGACCTCCTAGTTTTATAAGGTTCTTGGGCTCAGTTAGAATTTCTCACTGGACCCTTCTGTCATCCCCCTCCCCTGGCATGCCCACTAAGTGTCTTGCTTAGAAACTCTTGCCATCTGATAAGAGTAGCAGAGCCATGTATAGGTATGGCAAGACCTCTGCAACCTTTACTTTTAGGGCAATCCAGTTCTGATACAGATCAGATATGCACTTTCTCCTTCTAGACTGTTTGGGGGGGGGGTAATTCAACTTGACAAGCTTGAGTCTGAATTTTTTTTTGACTAGTTCAGCTTCCCAAGTACCTAGACCTTCAAGTAAAGCTCTGATCCTGCTGCTTCATCTGGGGCAGCTGCGTAAAGGTCAGCCCTTCGTAGGTATTCTTGGCTTGGGCCTCAGTCTCGTAGAATGTCAAGGCAAAATTGTTCTGTGGATACACAGAATTTGGCAGATCTCCCGTCTTGCAGGACAATGCAAGATCTTGAAACAGATTTCTTTCCCCTTTTCCCAAGTACCAATGAAAGCATCCCTTTTAAAATGGATCCCTTTGCACATAAGCATTTGAAACTTAACCCTTTTTTATCCTTTAAGGTTTCTCACAGTCTTGACTCTAGTAGAGGGGGGCAGTCTGTCATGCAAGACCAGCTTGCTTCCATTTGCTATCTTCCTCTTAAAGATTCTGTTCCCATTTGACAAAATCACAATAAACAAATGGGTTGTCTAATCCACAATGGCTACCATGTATGGAAGTGTTCCTTTTCTAGGATGTTTAATTCACATGAGGGAAGGTTCTTGGGAGACCCATTCTGGACTCCTTTCTCACTCTAGTTCCCTCTGTGGTTTTTGGCATCTCCAGTGTTTCTACCCCAGGTATCCTTAGTTTAGAGACTCCATAAGGGCCTATCTTAAGTTCAGTTCTGTTTGGCCATTTGTCCTTTACAGCACTGAGTATTTACCAAATGTCTAGCCACTGTTCATAGTCTGTTGCAGATTAGACTGTGTTAAAGTCATCTAGATAAGGAACTAGCTTATTCAAGCTCCTTCTTGCCAGGATCTCTTGCAGGACTTGGAATTCACAATGTTTCTGCTTAACAGTGTAGGCTTAAGTCAGTTTTTCTCTGAACTTCTCTTTTTTCCTCCCAATATCCTGTTGACCGCTTTCAGGCCCTTTCTTTGCAAAGGACCTCACCAAGTGTTTAAGAGCCCTGGGATTCATGGCATCCATTGTCCCTATAGTTCCATTAGCCAGATTCCACATGAAGTTCCAGTACTATAAGGTGAAACTGAAAAAAAAAAGTAATAATGCTCAATTTCTCTTGTTACAACACCAGAATATCAAAGATATGTAAGCAAATGGGTTCATGGGTGAATACTAGGCTACCTGCCCATAACTAGAGGTCTGAATCACTTTGTACCTTGTGTTTAATGTGTGAACCTCCACCATTATGCCTTGCCTATCCAGAAGTCATATGACATAACTTGGCTCTTTTAATATTAAATTTTAAAATTATTCAGTCCTGTCTAGCTGCCATAATAATCCTTCCAATAAAGTTAGTGTCCAATCTAAAATTAAAATTCTTCTGACCTATAACACTGAATAAGAACATGATTCTCCTTGGGTTAGCACAGGAACCCATGCTTGCCTAAAGCATTGCTTAGATCCATAGTATCCATGGCATGTAAATGTTCATAAGTTCTGTAATGCAATTCTGACTTAAAATGCTTTACAGTCTAAGCACATCACTGCATGGCCCTTGTTTTGGTCACCTTTTTCCATTAATCGAAACTAAAGTGCGTATCTGCCATTACATGCATAACATTTATACATGTCAAAGGGTTTGCAACCTGATTCTGGTAAATTTCCTAACCTAGTTTGAAACTTAAAAAAAAAAAAGAAAACAAGGGCTCCTATTTTGCTACTTGTTTGGGAAGTTAGCAAGAAATTTTCCAATTCCATAGTTTTTATGCTTCATTCACAATTTGATAAAATACTATAGTCCTTTTCATCATGAGCAAACTTGGAACTTTTCCATGTCCAACATACATGGCTTATTTGCTGTGTTGTCCCTTACTGCTTGAGCAACACTTTCGACTAAGCCTTTTGTGTAGCCCCTATAACAATCTTTGGGCTAAAATCTCACACTCCTGCAAAATTTTTATCTGCCTGTCTACCAGCCCTGAAACTGTCCTTTATCTTTTTTTTCTTTAAATTATTCAAATGCCTGTTATACTCTAGATAAGCATTACTTTGCTAATTTTCAAAAAGTTCAAGCCATTTCCAGTTGTATCTGAAAACTATTTGTTTTCAGCATTGTCATCCCCAGAATTTCTCGTTTAAGAAATTTCTTTGGATCAACTAGATGTCAGACAGGTTTTCCTTGTCTGAACCCCCCCCCCCCCCTGCAAAGCTGGGAAGCTGTTTGCAGATGCTTCTGATCTAGGGGGGCTTGTTCCAACAGTATTATGGTTCAGGGAGTCTGGTCTGCTCAAAAGGTGAGAGCCCATCTGTCAAATGAAAGCTTTAATCCTGGTTCTTTAGGCCCTGCATACTGGTCTCCAGGTCTACTCAGGGTCTTTATGGACTGCACTCTTTTTATATGGTGCATATTAGGGATCAAAGTCTCACTGCTTTTGCAGGCTAGCCCTCATATCATTGGGACATTAGACCATATGCCCTCATGTGATTCTTTATTTTCTCAATGTAGGCAGCAGATCCTCACGAGTGGGTTACAGGTTTTACTTGACATTGTTCATTGAGTCCTTGGATGCATTTTTCTCATCAAAACAGACAACTTCCCAAGTTCAGTTCCAGAGTGTCGCGTCCTCCAGTTTGGAAACTGGGCACAGCCTCTCCCTCTTGGAGAGGTATGCTCCTGTGTACATTTCCCCTCCATCTGCCAAATGACCTGCACAAGATAGTGTTGGACAGGCCCAAAATCTACAGCTTTCACCTAGCCAGGGCTAGTATTAATTTCCACAGGATGGTTTGACTTGCTCAGGACGAGGGCTGTAATCCACCCTCATCATGACCTGCAGTTGAGACCATGGGTGTTAGGGTTTTGATTCCTTTTAGACCTCATTTTTGTGAGGACATGCTTCAGATTTGGCAAGAGGCATGAAAACCCATAGCTAGTGTAACAAGTGAAGAGACTAAACAATGAACGGGTCCCTCTTGGTGGTCATTGCTACTGTTTTCTATTTGCGCAAACTGATTCTGGTCCTGCGTACTCTTCTGTTTAAAAGTAATTTGCCAGCAATTTCTGCAAGTCTCCTCTGGATCCGTTGCATCTAGATTTGAGGTCAAAATTTCTAAAAGGCATCCTTAAAATTAGGCCTACAAGTAACCTGTCATTCTTGGGACCTGAGCTATGTTCTCAGTTAATGGACACGTTATGAACCAGCAACTACTTTTACTTTGAAATTGTGTACCTGGAAAAAAACTCTTGGTGGGTTTAACTTCTGACAGTTTCTGAACTTCATTCTCTTATTGCCATTCCTTTTCTAACATTTCAGAGGTTTTCTTAGAATCAATACTACATTTATGCCTAAAGTCTCTCTGGGAGGATTGAAGGTATGATTCTTTCAAAAAGAGAAATTCATGGTATCCCTCAGTCTTGGAAAACCCAGTATACAATCTACTGGTTCAAAAACCAAGAAACTTTGCAGTGTGGAGGGTGTGAAGTTCACTCATTAAATGTTATGCACCTAGTTCACTAAAGATTGAACTGTAAAATACATACTACAAATAAATAGGTAGTCCACAGCTGAGGTAAAAATGGTTGCTTTTAATGCTTTAATTTCTCTTAACAGAACCACCCTCTGAAACCACTCCCCTGCACCAAATAACCTGATTAGATAAATGTTTTTGATGCTTTTCATTATGCTCTACTTGGATTGCTTGTTGGTTTCAGTAAAGGATGTTCCATTTTTAACTCTACCGTGGATTACCTACTATTTCCTATTTTATTTTGTAGTACATATTTTACAGTTCTTTAGTGAGCTTAGATGTACAACATAATTCAAGGAATGAACTTCACGCCCTCCACACTGCAGGGTTTCTTTGTGGTTTGATAGTATAATTCTTTCTCCATTCTTTGTTTTTGCGTAGACTGCTCGGCTACTAAAATCTAAGCAACTGTATTTTCAGAACAACTTTGGTAGCTTCCAAGCAAACTTTGGATTTCTAAAGACATTAAATTTTTAGTAATTTTATTGAAAAACTTCCTGTTTGCAGTTGCCTCTTGTGGCTTTAAACATCTCAAAGCTAGATTCATTCTGGAAGCTGTTATTTGGTTGTCTTCGGATACTTTAAGTTGGATATTTTAAGGGTTAGAGGTTTTGCTAGATTCATGTTTTTTGGTGGGGTCCTGAGTTCCTTCCCATTCTTTATAGTGGCTTTAGTACTGTCCCTGTAATGAATAATGTAACCGTAATTGAGGGCAAAGTGTAGTCATGCAAGATCTCTACCAGAACAGTAGATGTTCTTATCACTGCAGTATTCCCCTCTCCTTTCCTGGCTTTCATATTTTTCTCTGGCTGAGGAGACTTTTCCCCCCTCTTTTTCTGGATGTACATGTACAGTGTTCCTCTTCTGGGGCATTGAGTTTTGTGCTAGTCATGTGTACCTTGGGCTTTGAATGTAGAACATTCTACAGTGCCTAGAAAAGGTGTGGGCTTTGGAATGCTGGCTGGATGTAATGGCTTCTTTTGGTAGGATATCCCTAACTAGCACTGTAACAGTGGTAAGTAGGATAGCTACCGTTAAGGTTCTTAAACTGTACTTTCTCAGTTTTTATCACATGTGGCCTTGGTAGTCACTTCTGTGACTGCTTACCTGTCAGCTATATCAGCCGTTGGAGCTACTCCTTTCTGCACGTTTTGACAAACAATTTTTGAAAGGCATCATGTGCATTAACCCCCCCCCCCCCCCCCCAAAAAAAAAGAAAACCTACCCCTCCTTCCCATCACTTGAACTCTGTTCTGGAAAATTACCTTGGTTAAGGAAGAATAGAAAACTGTCTCAAAAGGGCCGTTAGTGGGCTTGCACTTCAATTTCTCTGCTGCAAGTTTTGTCCGTTCCACCCTTGCCTTCCACAAGGAGAGGGTTGCTTTTTAGAACTAATCCCTCCTTAACTCTACCATCTCTGGCACAAATTATCATTGTAACAATACATATTTCCCCTCCTTGGAGAAGGAAAAGAGGAATTTCTGCATTCATTGGATGTGTATAGGGAGCTTCCGTTTTACCTGGACAAGAATAAGGACTTTAGCTCCATCAGTTTAACAAGGGTTGCCAGTCTCTAAGCAAACCATTTCTTCCTTGAATTCCAGAGCCATTTTCATTTTACCCCTTTCATGGTGAAACAGCTTCCCACTTAGGCAAAGGCTCATTCCATTTGGGCTGTAACTTCTGAAGCTTTCAAGAGTTTGGATTTTAAAACTAGCATTGGCAACTACATAGTCTTCTGTTCCCTTGCCAAGCATTACAAGTTGGAAGAAGAGGCAGAGCAGGATTTATCAGGTCTGTTAAGGGCTTGTTGGACCACAGTTCTGCACTCTACTCAAAGCTGCCTGATCAACTTTACCACTCCCGTCAATTAATAGTAATGCAACAGTGATCTTAAAGGACTTGGTACATTTGACGTGCTGTAACAGTAGATGTCCTGATTACTGCATTACTGCAGTACTGCATCCTACCTTCCTTCTTGACTGAAGCAGACCTCTCCCTTACTTTTCCCATTTTTCAGGACATGCAATATATAAATGGTTACCTCTCCTGCTTAATGGTCTGGAGTTTATGCCCTTGTGCATCTCCCACCTTTCATTTGACGTATGTTGCATGGAGGGTGCCCATGCTTTGGTATGCTGGCCAGACATATGATTATCCTTGGCAGGCTTATCCCATCAGGAATTCTGCAGAAGTGATCTAGGACATGTGTTATGGTAGGTTAACTTTTTATAACTGAAAGCAGTATTTGAAGGACCAGTATGGGCAAAAATACATCTTTCTGTGAAGCTGTACTTGATCCAAACCAGTCTGCAACCGAATAGGTAAGCATTGCTAATTTTTTTTAACCTTGAATGCACTCATGGGGATATATCCTGATGTTTCCTTTTGAAACCTAAATCTGTCCCATAATGCAGTGTAAGGGCATAGCTCCCAAGGTCAAGACGCCCCGCTGTATTCTACCAGGTCATAGTTCAATTAACGAAATACTGATGTACTTTACTTTTGAATCCTTTGTACAAATGTCAGAATGGAATGCAATGAATCTTGCAAATGATTTTCTTCATGCAGAGAACCAAGTTGTAAAGTTTTTTCCTTTCAAGACCAGGTTAATCCTCCCTTGGAGTCTCCCTTGGAGTATCAAAGGTTTAACAAGTCATGCATAACTATACCCTTGGTCTCATGTGCATTTGTTCCCTCATGTATCTTACACCTGTCATTTAAACAGCACTTCTGCAGAAAAGTAAAAATGTGTTTATTGGAGTGTAAGCAAATGTAACTATTTCTGTAAATGTGACCAGTAAAATGTCCAATCTGAAATGTTTACTTCAAGCAAAGGGTAAAGCTCATGTAAGACAGCATTCATGCAGAGCTTTACATTACAATGAAATGTTAGTGTGCTTAATGTTTACCTCGCAGGCCCTTTGAATCGTACAGCGAGTGGAATGACAATTGCCACTGCCCCTGTCTGCACACCTGGCCTGCTCTTAGTTGTGCTTCACAATGTACTCTGCTAAAAGTGTGATCTTAGCCAGTCTATCACAGGCAGTGTGTCTTGCACCATAGGCCCTGTAAGCTATTTAAGGTTAATTGAGCAGCGGTTTGACTGGCGCATCACCCCTCTTTGATTTCTGTTGATCACATTTTGGAGTGAAACTCTTTTCTCTGGTGCAATGTAAACTACTCCAATCTGTGCATACTTTTTCCAAGCAGTCCAACATGCCTACTCTTCAGTTCCCCATTATCCCTCCTACAAAATCATGCAGCCATGTACACTGACCATGGAGCATTGACCACATCTGTGTAATGGAAACCAGTGTGTGCTGTCAGGTCATGGCCCTCAACAGCTGTAGCAGCATACACAATGATGGTACCATTTGGCAAAACTAGGAAAACTCCAATGTACTTGCAGCCAGAGGACAGTATGCTTATTTCCATAAAGCTATGCTGCAGCTGCAAAGGACCCAACAAAGCAGCTAAAGCTAAGCAATGTAATTGCCAGCAAACACTATATATACTGGCAGTCATATGTTCATACGTTGGTACTAGGCTATCTGCCCTAGGGTCTATACAAGCCTAGCCGTAACAATTACCTGGATGTTTCTTCCCACAATATTTACTTCCCTGGATCCCTGTCTAGCAGGGTGACTGACATGATCCCCGGGGTGAATTTCCCATCTCCCATCCAACCATCAAGGTTCCTTTTGAAGAGGGTCATGGAAGTGCTCTACTTGACATATATGTGAAAGTCTATTCCAGAGTATGGGGAGTCTCTGGGTCAGGAACCTAGTGTAACACCCACATGTAACACCATACGAGGACAATGTACAGCCCCAGTGGACTGCAGATACCCACTAACATGGATACAAATGCTCCTTTTGCAGCATACACCGAATACCTTCTGACACGCACCACAGCTGTATATAGTTGTATGGAAAATGATGCATGAGTTGTCTAGTGTCATAACCCTTTGAAAGCAATTGTAGTGTTACCTGATCTTGTCAACAAAGCAAGACTCTTATAGCAACTATAGGCCCTTACAATTTGTGACCACTCTTCATTCTCGTGGATCAGTGAGAATTTGTTAATCCTTGCACAGTTTGTCTCAGTAAACTGTTACTGGGCATTATTACACCATTTCCAGTTTATATGCCTGCAAGGATCACATGCCTACTGTGGTGGCTGACAAACTATACTGACTGCCCTTTACCCCTGGGGTATCCATTATGGTATTGCCGATTTTCACTATGCATGTTTGTCCACACTCCTAAAGAGAGACTTCTGCACAGCTGTGCCTTTGCTCACTTCCACAAAACATTGCAGTGTCTAAGGGAGAACTGAAGCTTTGTAAGGATTTCTGCTGAGGAAACATTTAATCTGCTGCAGCAAGCCTCCTGCAAAGAAACCAGTCTCCTCAGCAAGCATCTGCTTCACATCTCAAATGGTCTCAAACTTGAGCTATATTTGGATAGTTATGAGGTAATGGACACCTCTACAAAACAGTACTGCACAGCTAATGTGGACCAAGCCAACTACTGTTTGGTCAGTACATCAGTTCCCATAGTTGAAATCCAGTGTGCTGACTAAATCAGCTCAATGACCACTGTGCTCCGTGTTTGCTTATTGTAACAAGCAACCACTTAACAGTTGTCCATTACTGAGACTGATATACATATGTCTAGCACACCACACTGCTGGTGTGAATTTTGCACTGATGGCACCACGTGTGCACACCTGCAATGCATTTGTGGTCTGACGCAGCTGCACATGACCTACACAAGGCACCTAATAACTATCTTTGGCATCAGTGGACACACTTTAATGGAAACCATTCCATCAGTCCTGAATTAGTTTTATAAAATGGTGTATTGAGACAGGTCACATGCTAGTGTTGTGCTTGTGCTCAACAGTTCTCAAACTGTTCACTCCCCATATCCATGGAGTGCCATCTGAACCAGACACTCAGATTTTCCACTGCACCAAGCTTCTGCCCATTTAACACTCGTCCTCCACATGTCACAAACCACCTGACAATTCATCACAGGCACCACAGTAGACATGGCCAATGTTCAGTCCATACACTCCACATCTGCAATCACATCAATTCTGCGATATTGCTTATAAAAAAAAATCTACAATTGTATTTAGATATGCTACCAATACATGCAACTCAGTATGAACTGCAGGAGGAGTCATTACTAGGCAAATTGTGGGTGCAATAAAGAGCACTTTTGGCTGACAAAGATTGAAACTACTAATTTCATGAACTTTAATTGTACTTTGACTTGGGAATGGTGTCCATTCCATTCATGGCACTGGAAACCCAAAGGATTTGGAGAAATTAAGATTGAAACCGTAAGATGTATATACACATCTAATGAATACTGAAAGCATCACCCTTTACAGTCTCATCAAAAGCCCATCTAAAATAAAAATGTGGAATTTTTACTTTTCAGCTACTCTGCAGCACCATTAAAATGCAAACAAGACATGCTGGTAACTACATACATTAAAAAGCATAAGCTTTTGGATATGGCTGTCTGAAGTGACTAAGTCACTGTAAAGTATGTAAATCGCCATCCGTCAGTATATTTTCGCTTCTAAATATTTTGGTGCTCTGTTTAATTATCCTGATATGTCTTCAGTAAGCCATCAGGACGGTCTGAAAAAAATGCAAAGATACAGGCTGCCACGGTCCAAAGCTGCCGATGACCCTTCTCCAAAGCCAGTCGTCAGTTTGCCGGTACTCTGATGCTTTCACAGCCCCTGATACCCGCTACTTCAGACTTGCAGGCCTCCACTGAAACCCATTCGGAGTCCGGTATGCCATGAGATGCTTCAACAGTGAAACCGGTGGATATCTTTTCCTTGGATGGGTCTGAAGCTGCTGTGCAGGCACCGGCTTCTAAGGGTGTATTCACGCCTACTGACTTGTGTATTAAACCAACGCAATCTTCTTTTTCAAGGCCTAAAAGTCGAACCATGCCTAAAAAACTGATGCCCAGGCCATATGGTCAGGCCTCTATGCCTTGAAAACAAGACCTTATTACTTTAATCAGGGGAAGCCAGCCTTCGCCCCTCTGAGACCTAGGACTGAGTTTGCGTATGATGATTCTGACCAGGATTCTGAATTTTCTGTTTCCTCTGACCAGGATTTACTCTTGCCTACCTATGAGGATTCTGATGCAGAGGACTCTATTCCTTCTGCTTCTCCCTCAGGATTTCTCTTTTGGTGAAACCCTGCATACACTGAGCATTTTTGTTGGGAAAGCTAGGATTTCTCTGACTCTAAAGAGACTTGGGGATTTCTTACTACTGCCCCAGCACAGGCCATACCTCCTGTACTTGACATGGTTTCCTTTTCGGAATCTAGCTTGGCCCCTGACTACCTCCTGCTCCCAGAAAACCTGATAGATGTTACAGGGTCCCTGACTCAAGTTCCTTTTTAAAAATCCTACTGTGGATCCTGAGACAATTTCACAGGGACCCAAGGGAATTAAAGCTGTTACTGCCAAAAATCCTACCCCATCTGATAGACACTCCAGGGTGCTGGATAGATGGGGTAAGAAGGTATACACTTCTGCAACTTTGGCCATTAAGGCCTTAAACTGCCAGTTTCATATGTTAAAGTATGAGCAGCATATTATTGGATTGCTTAAACAGAAAATGTTTCCTGATTGTGCTGAAAATAAGGATTTACAGGATTTATTGCATTCAGCTGAACAAGTTGGAAAACCTACTTTGCAATATGGTTTTGATTCACTAGAGGCATCTTGCAGGGCTGCTGTAACTGGGTCTGTGCTTAGAAGGCATGCTTGGCTTAAGGAGCAATCCTTGCCAGAGCATGTTAGTGAATTTACTGGATGCTCCCTTAAACCAGGGCTGCTTGTTTGGCAACAAGGCAGAAGTCCTTAAGATGGAGGAAAAAGCTAAAAAAATCTTAACAGTTTGCATAGATTTATCAGACCTTCAGTCCAAACCTAGATCCAGCAGAGCTCCCAGGCTTCAGTCCCAGGAGATGCACAGGACTAAGCAGTGGGGGGCCTCCGCTTCTAAATCTGGGAGTAATAAAGCTCCCCCTATGGTAAACTCTCAATGACTTCTTTTCATAACTTCCAAGTACTTCTCAACTGACTGCCCATTTGGGGGGAAAGATTGCTATTCATGCAAAGAACTGGGAACTCTACCCAGGACAAATGGGTTTTAAATAGTGTCCCAGGGATACAGGTTTCACTTCTACACGTTACCAACAACAAGCGGATGGCCATATCTACCCCACAATCAGTGGGCAGAGGCCCAAAAGCAAGTACTTTCTCTCACTCAAGAATGGGGGCTGTTCAATTGGTACCAGAAGAGGAAAAGGGACAAGGTTTCTACTTTTTTCTGGTACCCAGAAAAGACCATTCATAGCATCCTGTTCTGGACCGGTCTACTCTAAACACATTTTTGGTAATTCCAAAATTCAAGATGCTGACTCTTCACCAGTTGCTCTCTATGCTAGGCAAAAGCGCCTGGTTGGCAACACTAGATTTAAAGGAAGCATACCTGCACATCCCAATCAGGGAATCTTGCAGAAGATGCCTATCCTTCAAAGCAGGCTAAACGCATTCAGTTCTCTGCACTGCCCTTTGGCTTATCTACTGCGCCCAGGGTATTCACAAAGTGCCTAGCTTCAGTCCCTGCATTTTGCGGGCAAAGAAATATTCAAATATACCCATACCTGGACGATTGTACAAATGCCAGATTCAAAAGTATGTCCTGGCTTTCTGCCTGAATTAGACAAAGGGTGCTAACTTGTCTGGGGGTACACCATGAATGAAATCACACCTGGTACCTTGTCAAATTATATTCCTGGGAGCAAGCTTGAATACAACTTAACAGATGGCTTTCCTCATGCCAATCTACTTCAAACAAGTGGCCACAAAAACCCTGCTATTTGCAAGGCAAATACTACAAGCCTTGGGGTTCATGGCCTCCTGCATTCTTCTAATTCAATATGCAAGACTGCATATGAGGAAACTACAATGGTATCTAAAAAGCCTTATGGTGTCAACATTCTCAGGATCTAGAAGCAATGATTCCTATCATACCTTGCCTACGCCTAGAGTTTGGTGGGCAGGGGCCTGCAACCAAAACAAGGTACCATTCACACTACCCCCTGCCACCCAAGCCCTAACAGACGCATCAGACTATGCATGGGGGGCTCACCTGGCAGGGAAGTGAATTCAGGGCAAATGGACCCAAGTCAAAGGCACCTGCATATCAGTCAAAGAAATGTTAGCTGTACAAAGTGCTCTGACAGCCTTCAAGGACCACATTCTTCCAGGGCATTTAATGGTAAAGACTGACAACACCACTATTATCTGGTACATAAACAAGCAGGGGGTACACATTCTTACCCACTCTGCAGACTAGCCATGGTATTGTGGAACACAGCCCTAAGCTACCAAGTGCATCTACGAGCTCAATTCCTGCCAGGCAAACTAAATACACTGGCAGACAAACTAAGCAGAAACCCCATGGATCCACACGAGTGGAAACTGGAACCAAGCATTTTCAACATGTTGAAAAGAAAATGGGGGAGCCCAGATATAGACTGGTTTGCCTCCCCCCAGAACTATCAATTGGACAAATTTTGAACAAGGACTCTCTACAAACAAGCTTGGAAAGTGAATGCTCTGTCCTTCAGCTGGAAAAACCTATCAGTTTGCCTTTCCTCCTCTGCCTCTACTCTCCAAAGTACTACGAGAGATCAAACAAGCCAAGGACTATTTTGATTGCTCCAAACTGGCCACACCAACACTGGTACTCCCTCTTGTGCAGTGTCACTGTTGACCCCAGGGCACCTGCCTCAGACTCCTACCCTATTGTCCCAGCAAGATAATCTGATTCTGCACCCTCTGCTATAAACGCTGAACCTAGCAGCCTGGCTAATTACCTAATCTCTCCTTTCCCATCCCTCAGCAAACCAGTGATGGATATAATTTGAGGCAAGGAGGCTTAGTACTAGAAAATCTTTTATGCTGAAAATGGAAAAGATTCTATGCCTGGAACTCATCTCAAGGGATGAGCACAGCAGTGCCCAATTTACCACAGATTTTAAAATACTTAACTGAGATGCTTCACAAGGGCCTGTCTTTCTCCTCCCAAGATTCACGCCTCAGCCATTTCAGCTCATAACAACCTCCCCTCTTCTCTCATCCACTGCTCAAGCAGTTCCTCAGAGGGGCCAAAAATTTACGACCACCCAGGTATTGGAGAACTCTCCCTTCCTTCTTTCGAGCCAGCTGCTACTGCAGACTTAAAATTCCTTTCTTGGAAAACAGCTTCCCTTTTAGCAATCACTTCAAGAAGGGCATCTGAATTACAGGCCCTCACGGCAGTGGAGCCTTTCATAAGCTTTCATGCGGACAGGGTATCTCTCAGGGCCAATCCCTCCATGCCCAAGGTGGTATCCCAGTGTGGCCCTTATTCAGTCCATTCATTTGCCGACCTTCTTTCCTAATCCACACAACAAAGGCGAATGGATACTGCACTCCTTAGATGTGCCCAGACAACTTGGATTCTACTTGAACAGGACTAAATTTCAAAGGAAATCTGACCAACTGCTGGTGGCATTTGCTACAGGGACAGAGGGGAAGGCTATTTCAAAGCCAACCATTTCCAAATGGATAGGCCATTACATTCATTTTTTTCTGCTACAAACACCATGGAAAACCTATCCCACAGGGGATCAGACTCCACTCAACCAGGGCTGCATCCACCTCAACAGCCTTTCTCAGACGTTTCTACCAGGGACATCCTAGAAGCTGCTACCTGGAGTTCTGTACATATTTTACCAAGCATTACCATCTGCCAATTTTCTCTAAATCCAGAGCTGGCTTTGCCACTGCAGTCTTGCAGGGCTTTATAGCTGATCCTAATGCTATCTAAATTCCTCCTCCCATCCTTAGCTTTGGGAGTCTACCTAAATGTGATTGCAACAATGAAACACGAAGAACATAGTACAGTTGTGTACACTTACCATAAATGTAGATGTCAGAGTGTATTCACTGTTGCAGTCCTGGTTACCCTCCCTCCAACCCCCTTACTACTTTTGGCTATACCTCCACTCTCCTTTACTATGCTCAAAAAGCTTTTTGGTGTATTTGCTTTTTTGTTGGAGGTATAACCTTGTATATTTATAGATTAAATTGCTTCCCATTAGAGGGGCACCTGACATCTGGGCAAGAAAAACTGATGTAATGGCATTGCCTGCATGTTTTATACCCCTGACGACCTGATGTCACTGAGGAAGGGACAGCGACTGACGCAGGACCCAAGACTTTGTTAATCAGGCCGACGGAGGGCTACTACAAGCAGATAACCCAAATGTGATGACTGCAACAGTGAATACACTTGGACATGTACATTTATGGTAAGTGTACACAACTGTACTTTCTCACCTTAGATTGCTAAGGCTTGAGCTACTCCCTCTTTCATATGCAACTGTTTGGTGCACACTGCAACTCATAAGATATTAACTTGTTTTTTTTCATCTTTCCTGCCTTTAAAGTCTTGACCCTCTGGTCAAAGGTCAGTCATGGAGTCTATAATCTGCTTCCTAAGTGGTCATCTTGAGATTAATGCTTTTGTTTCCCTCCTGGTGAGAGGAGCATAGGGACATTAATTCCTGGAAACTGATCACTGGAGTCTAACTGCTTCATAGGTGTTAACTTAGAATTTGTTTTTATTTCTCTCCTGGTAAGAGAAGGACCAGAGGGCACTAACACTTTTCTGGGCTGAGTGTCTGTGGGACCTTCTTGATTGGTCTGGTTGCTATTTAAGGCCTTTACCAGGAAATCCCTGCATCTGTGACGAGACTGATCAAAGAGCCTGTGGCGTGCTTATCTTGGGGGGGGGGTGAGGGGTAGGCGGTTGGTGCTACTGTTTTGCTTCTGGTGGGAAGCAAAGGGGCATTGTATCCCAGAGGTGTGAAGCTGTGGTTAGGCCAGCTGTATTAGTAGCCATGTAATAGCCAATTAGGTGAATCTTATCTTGTCATTCTAGACGAAACTAATCTTTTTTAGTAGGTACTGCTTGATTACCTGCTGAAAAACCTGTTTCCCCTGAAGGGTTTTACAGTGCCCTGTATATGCAGGCATCTTGAGCTGACTTTTTCCAGTAAAATTACCCTTAATTTCAGCAATGCCTACTTCTACACACTGCAACTAGTTTGCAGTGACTATCACTGCCCTAGAGTTGCAAACTAGATAATCCTAACAGACAGTATAATTAAAGGGCCTCTTGTATGGATATGAGCTCCCACTCTTACCAGCATGGTGGATAATGGGTATCCTGATGCAATGTAGTATCCTGATGTAATGTAGAAATTGCCTCATGTTTACTGACCATTCTTAAATTGAAAGCATGAGATTTCCACAGTCAGTGCAAGCAAAGCTCTCAAACGCTCCTAATGTCAATTGGGTTCAGTAATAAACATGCTGCACCCATCACACAATACAAAGCAGACACACACACCCACATATGCTGAGGCACTTCTAAAAGACCACATAGACTACACAAATGCCTTTAGCATACCCAAATGCACTTTCAAAATACCTACATCAATAGCCTCATTTTATGGAACCTGTACTTCTAAGCCCAAAAGGCAAGCCACCACACAATCCAATATTCTGCTCATTGGCGAGACTATCCTGAGTCACTGTCCTCCTCACCAGACTTGGAAGGAAAGTCATAATTATTTATTAGGGGCCAGGATGAACCGAAAGTACCAATATGACTGTAAAATGACACTATGTACTTCCCTAGACTATATGAAGAGACCTAGAGCTGTCAATGTTTCGGGCTGGTATGTGCCTATTATTGAGCAGCATTTTACCTTCTCAAAGAATGATGCCACAATATGAATAGAAGACTAAACTTTAACATTTGATTAGCAGAGAAGTCCAACTCTGCTAGTTGCACATTTTCAGCGGAGGCTTGGGGAAACTCTACAAACACGCAATATAACAGCACAATGTTACAGTTCAGTAGAATTCACAGATCATAAAGCATACTGTACACTGAATTACTCTATACCAATTGTCTAACTTTTGACAATGTATAGATCTGAAGTTTTCATTTAATGTTCAACCTGTGGGACACTAATCCTGTACGGATCTGACTCTGCTGCATTTCTCCAGCATCAGATCGAAGATCCTCCCCTACCTATGCCATTGTCTCCTTCCTACCCTCAGATCTCGTTTGCCATCATCATGGTCTGTTGGCGCAGAGTTCCTGGTAAAAGAAATAAATATTCTTTCTGGTCTTTTTCCTTTTTCACGCTTCCTAAATTTCTTTAGTTCTGTACCCTACCCTCTAGCACTCAGGCGGCTGTTCTCTTAAAGTCCCTTTTCTCCTTTCCTTTTTCCTTGTTTAGTGTATTGGTGCTAGGCTTCCATTTGCCATGTCCAAGACCCCCAAGCCAGGCTTTCGGAAATGCAGTGTGTAGCCATAAGCTCCCCCTTCTGATGGCCACACTGTATGAGAGTACCATACCTAGACACTTCCTGTTCGATCTGCGTGGGCTTCAACCCCGGTGCATTGATTAACAGGAGAAACAAACGTGTCTTGAAAGGCCTCCTTTCTCCACCTTCCAAGGCCTCTGCTTCTTCCTCCTCCTCCTCCTCAGCCTCTGGGACTCTACCTCCTGCCAAGAGGGTTGAGAAGTACTGTCACAGGGATAGTAAGCAGTCCTCTGAACCTGCTTTGACCAAGCCCCCAGATAAATCCTACCCAGCCTTCAGCCAGAGTTCCCCTCTGCTCTGGTTTCCTTGTTTCCCGCCATAGCCAGGTCGCTTGGGGCCGAACTCCATTATCCGCTTTTCTGTGCCTCTCCAGGCCCATATATGTAGCTTCCTCCATCTGGTCCACCCGTAGTTTCTGAAGCAGAGTTTGACAAGATGATGCAGAAATTCATCAGGATCCAGATGGAAGTGTTGCCTGCCCCCTCTTCCTCTGACTGGGATCATGCAGTCCACCCTTTTTCCATTGCTTCTCCAATCCAACCCCTGGCTTTGAAGTCTTTGGGTCTGAGGCTCCTAGACGTTGAGGGGTCGGCGCAGACAGTATCAGAGGTACCTCCGTGCCTACCATTGCCCTGAGTAGCTCTGCTCTGACCAGTTTGGAGCTGTCCAGCTCTGAGCCATAGTCTTGTTGCCAGATCCAAGGGTATGATGTCAGCTCTGAGGCTTTCAGAGTTGGCCCTTCCACTCGAGTCTCAGCATTTGGAGGCTCTGCTCCAGTTCCATTGACTTTGAGGGTTACGGATCCTGTACTCCCAGCTTGGGAGATTAGTTCTCCCTCTGCCTTTGATGTGGTGGAGAGGGTGCTCCTTGATCCCTCTAGACCCTTGAGGTTATCCTCCTGAGTCCGTCCTGGCTGCTCCTGTTTCTGGTCCGGAAACTGCCATCCTGCTCCCTCAGGGATAGCCTGTTGCCGCTTACCCCCAGGGAGTTCCAGGAACAGCCAGGAGTTCCTCCCCAGAGGATCTCCCTCGGAAACATGCATACAAGACACTTGGACTCCCCACCGGAGTCCCTCACAGAAGACACTGACGTGAAGGAAAGTGAAAGTTTCCCCGGTCATCCCCAGATGTCTCCTTTGGTGACATCATGGAAATCCTACGCCAGCTTGGGTGGTCTGTCCAAAAATCAAACCCGGATGAGTCTGTTCCTGGAGGCATTTGATGCAGGACCCTCTACCTCCTGAGTGTCCCCTCTTGCCGATCCACTTAGGGACTTTGTTTCATCCCAGGCATGGAAGGAGCCTGACATGGGTGGAGCCCATTCCCAAATGCCCTGATAAAATTCTGTGCCCCTTCGAACATACATACATTTGTCTAAGGGATCCTCTGTTGATGCTATGGTTGTGGCAGCCACCATTATGGTGCTTGCTCAGGAGAGGTTCTGCGGTCCATCCACCAGACTAAGTCTTGGGCTTGGACGTTTTGGGAAGCAGGCTTGTGCTTCAGCCACAGTTGCCTTAACATGCTGAACTACATGGCACATGTCGTCAGACATCAATGGGACCTGGTCAAAGAGGTTGTTTGTTCTGCCCCAGGGTCCACGTCAGAAGAGAAGGTGTTCTGTATACCCACTCTAATTTCTATTTCCAACATCTTTGAGGCTTCTATAACACTCTACTAAAGGTGCCTCTAGGGCAGCTGACAGGCATTGCCATCAAGCCTGGTTCCTGCTTTGTGATTCTTGGAGCCCTTTAAGGAGTCTTTCTCAAATGCCCATTATGGTTCCACTCTTTTTGGCAAGACCGTTCTGGACACCTTAGTCCAGAGTGAGAGACTGGAAGACCATGTCTGCCATCAAGATCTGCTTCACCCCACAATGATCCTTCTTACAGAATCCGTGTTGGATGAAGATGTGGTTCTGAAAGTCTCTGGGCTTTTCCCATGGTGCTCAGGACTCCTTCCCCCAGAGACAGATTGGGGCTATGACAGATGTCCTCACATGACAGAGGGGCTCCAAGGAGCCAGGGGTCTCTAGATTCTTTACTAGACATACCTTCCCAACAGCCCTGAAGGGTCACCACACTGCTAGTGTTTGGAAGCAGTCTGTCTCTATGCACCCAACAGCCTGAGTCATTCAAGACTATTGTTGGGTGATGCATATTATATCCAGAGGACATTCTGTCCCTTTCCTTCAACCTCCAGTCCCACCCAAGCATCTCCTGGACATTCCACCTGTGCAACCGGAGGAGGCAGCAGAGGAAATTTCCAAGCTGCTAGAAAAATGTTATCCAGCCCATCCACTCAAACCAATCGAGATCAGACATCTATTCCAGGTTTTTTTTTGGTGCCAAAGATGGGGGGCATAAGACCCATTCTGGATCTTTCAACCCTAAACCTCAGTTCCCAAGACAAAATTCCAGGTGGTCACTCTTAAATCCATTCTGTCCTTTCTGTAGAGATATAACGATGTGCTTGGACCTCCTTGATGTGTACTACCATATCAAAATGGACAGGCGCTCTCTGAGGCTCCTTTGCTGCCGGCTAGGAACCGATCATTACCAGATGTTCATTTTAGTGTTGTAGTCCTTACATTTGGGTTATCTGCTTGCAGTAGCCCTCAGTCAGCCTGATTAACAAAGTCTTGGGCCCTGCGTCTGTTGCTGTCCCATGTCGTCAGGGGTATAAAACATGCAGCAGACGCCATTATGTCAGTCTTTCTTGCCATGCGGTGCCCAAAGCAGAAGCAGTTCGCAAGTGCCCGTTTGCAAACTCCTGAAATTTTCGTTTACAAGTTTCAGAACCGAAGTCTTCAACTAAAGCCAAGTACCCCATTGGGGAAACTTTTTCTTGCTCCTTACCGATGTCAGTAAAAGTTAATTGCATTATTTGTGGAAAGAAAATACCTCTAAGGTTTTCATTCGTACTGTATTCCTTGCCTAGGCCCTGACCACGATGTACCTTGCTGTCGGTTTTGTGCTTTATTTAAT
>NC_056728.1:1349118468-1349135968 GCF_019279795.1 Protopterus annectens
CCAATCTGCCACTGCTTAGAACCCACCAATGACAAAACAGTGCTGGGTGCTTTTTTGTTTGTCAGAAAAAAACACAATTCAACTTTGTAGGGTTCCTATCAGCAGACCGAAGGCGCATTTATTTATTTTTATTTTACATTTGTTGACCGGGCTAGTCTAGCTGGATAAATGTCCATTTTCAGTAGAGGCCCGGGGAGAAAAGCTCCACAAAAGGACAACCGATATTATGCTCGTTATACAAAAGAAAATGTACAAGTAATTTGTTAGGAAAAAAGACATTTGTAAAAAATATATATATATATATTTTTTTCTCTCTCATTAGTAAAATTGGAAAAACAGCGCTAAAAGTTAAGATTAGACAGTGTGGAAGATGGAAAAGGAGAAAAAAAAAGTTTAATCAGGGTTAGTACAAGGGCAGAGCCATTGGGAATTTAGCCAGATTATAAGATGCTTCTTGAAAGTATTTAATGAGGTCATTGCAGTAATTTCCCTAGGAAGTTTGTTCCAGACAGATGCAATACAGTTGGCAAATAGACATGTTTTCGAATGCTTCTTGGTCGAACTGACAAAACAATCTGCAAAATATTGAAGCTGCATGTAAGCGAATTCTTTCCATGGGAAAGAATTTGCTTGGCTGCTTCGGTACTTAGCTGTTTTCGGCACTGTAGTGCGGTCTCTGAGTTGGTATATATAAGTAGGGAGGGTGGAGGGCACAGCCTCCCACGGCAGGGTGTGTGTGGGGGGGGTGAAGCCCCCCACTTAATCTCATGTTTTAATGTGCTTTTTCTTGGAACAGCGGTTTTGTAAGCTTTTGCTTACATGGGGTCCATTAATCACAGTTCGCTTACCTAAGCATTCAGTGATCTAATATAGAACCACTTAATATGCTACAGTCCCACAAAGTCAATCCACTACTGACCCATTAACCTTAGGCTGCTGTCTCATTCTTACTCCCTGGAACTGCATTACCTTGGATGACTAATTTTATTTCCTAAGAAAAAGGCACAAATTGGAAGATGAAGGAAAATCCAAACAGTTGAGAGGTACGATTTCATATTCAATACAACACTGTCAGGAAAGCCACAATGTAATGAAAGTGCACTTTTAATGTACAATATATTTGAGCTAACTTATTTGTGTTCATTAGGTAGGTCATAATTAGCCTCTTTGTGCATGTCTCTGTCTCTGTCATGCACACATACACACACTCTTCTACTTTCACATACACAAACATTCTGCTTTCATGCATGTTACTCACTCATTCACTCCCTCCATACTTACCTCAACACAGGTAAGTGCTGTCCCTTTCAAAGGCAATGACAGAAAATCCATACACTAGTCCCTCTTCAGCGAGAACACACTGATTCTTTGGAATGAAATAACGGCGGGAACACATCCTTCTTTGGAGCAAAAAACTCAAAAGTAGAATGGTGCTTTGGTGCATGCACACGTCACGGGCGTGAAAAGCACAAAACAAAGTGTTTTGGGGCATGCGTATATCGATGTTGCAGCCGCATGGAAGAGGTCTGAGGGCCGCAGGTTGGACACATCTGCTTTAGCTATTCCTCCTGTGCTAGACATTGTTACTTTTTTGGAATCTAGATTGGCCCCTGATTCTTTGCCTCCTGCTCCCATAAAACCTGACCGATATTACAGGGTACCTGATTCACACAAGTTCCTTTTCAAAAATCTTATTGTGGATCCAGAGACTATTTCACAGGGACCCAAGGGCATTAAGGCTTCTACTGCTAAAAAATCATACTCCTGAGACTCCAGGGCGCTGGGTAGAATGGGGTAAGAAGGTTTACACTTCTGCAACCGTGGCCATTAGGGCTTTAAAGTATCAGCAACATGTTATTGGATTGCTTAAACAGAAAATGATTATTCCTGACTGTGTGGAACATTAAGAATTACAGGGTTGAATGCATTCTGCTGAACAGGTTGGAAAACTTACTTTGCAATGTGGATTTGATTCATTAGAGGCCTCTTGCAAGGCTGCTGTTACTGGGTCTGTGCTGAGAAGGCATGCTTGGCTTAAGGAGCAATCTTTGCCTGATCATGTTAAAGCTAAATTGTTGGATGCTCCCTTAAATCAGGACCGCCTGTTTGGCAACAAGGCTGAGGAAGTTCTTAAAGATGGAAGATGAAGCTAAATCTATGCAAACTGTTAAAAGATTTGTTACAAGTTCAGCCTCCTAGATTTAGTAGGCACTGACCCTCAAGAATTGGTTCTTTCCAGCCCCTTCCTGGTCTTCTCAAGCCAAACAAAGACGCAGCAAAAGCTCCAGGTTTCAGTCCCAGAGGGCACACAAGACAAAGCACTGGGGGGTTTCCGCACCCAAATCAGGGAGTAGTAAGACTATGAAAAACTGTCTCAATGACTTGCTTTTAAAACTTCCAAGCACTTTCCAACTGAATGCTTCTTTAGGTGGAAAGATTGGTCTGCAGGCCAAAAACCGGGAACTCATTACTCAGGAGAAATGGGTTTTAAATAGTGTCCCAAGGATACAGATTTCACTTCCACACCTTACCAACACCAAGCAGGTGGGCAGACCTACCCCCAAATCAGTGGGCAGAGGCCCAAAATCAAATACTGTCAAGCATCGGGGCTATTCAGCTGATACCAGAAGAGGAAAAGGGACAAGGTTTCTATTCAAGGCTGCTTCTGGTACCCAGAAAAGGCAATACATGGCGTCCTATCCTGGACCTTTCTACTCTAAATACCTTTCTGGTTATTCCAAAATTCAAGATACTGACTCTTCAGCTGCTTCCTATGCTGGGCAAAGATGCATGGTTGGCAACACTAGACTTAAAAGAAGCATACCTGCACATCCCTATCCGGGAGTCTTGCAGAAGATACCTACGCTTCAAAGCAGGATAAATGCACCATCAGTTTTCTGCACTGCCCTTTGGCTTATCTACTGCACCCAGGGTATTCACAAAGTGCCTAGCTCCAGTCATTGCTTTCTGCAGGCATGAAAATATTCAAATATATCCATACCTGGACGATTGTCTAATTCAGGCAGAAAGCCAGGATATAACTTTTTAATCATCTGGCCTTTGCTTAAAGGGTACTGACTTGTCTGGGGTACACCATAAATGAAAATAAATCACACCTGGTACCCTGTCAAATTTATATTCCTGGGAGCAAGCTTGAATACAACTTCCCAGATGACTTTCTGCACACCAGAGAAAACTGACTCATTTGACAACCTACTTCAAACAAGTGGCCACACCCAGTGATCTGAAGGCAAATACTGCAAGCCTTGGGGTTCATGGCCTCCTGCATTCTTCTAATTCCATATGCAAGGCTGCATATGAGGAGACTACAATGGTATCTGAAAAGCCTATGGTGTCAGCATTCACAGAATCTAGAGTCTATGATTCCTATCATACCTTGCCTATGCCTAGAGTTCCTTTCGTGGGCAGTGGCCTGCCACCAAAACAAGGGACTACCATTCACACTACCCCCTGTCGCCCAAACCTTAACAGACATATCGGACTATGCATGGGGGGCTCACCTGGCAGGGAAGTGCATTCAGGGCAAATGGAACCCAAGTCAAATGCACCTACACATAAATCAAAAGGAAATGTTAGCTGTACAGAATGCTCAGACAGCCTTAAAGGACCACATTCTTCCAGGACAACTAATGGTAAAGACGGACAACACCACAGTCATGTGGTACATAAACAAGCAGGGGGTATATACACTCTTACCCTCTCTGCAGACTAGCCATGTCATTTTGGAACACAGCCTTGAGCTACCAAGTGAATCTACAAGCCCAATTCCTGCCAGGAAAACTAAATACACTGGCAGATGGACTAAGCAGAAACCTCATGGACCCACACGAATGGAAACTGGGACCAAGGATTTTCAACATGTTGACCAGCAAATTAGGGAGCCCAGATATAGACCTGTTTGCCTCCCCCCTGAAACATCAATTGGGCAAATTTTGCACAAGGATTCCCCAGAAACTATCTTGGAAAGTGGATGCTCTATCCTTCAACTGGAAAAACCTATCAGTTTATGCTTTTCCTCCTCTGCCTCTGCTCTCCAAGGTACTACTAAAGATCAAACAGGACAAGCCACGGACAATTTTATTTGCACCAGACTGGCCACGCTAACACTGGTACCCCCTCCTGCACAGTGTCATGCTTGGCCCCATGGCACCTGCCTCAGAAGATTCTGCACCCTCTGCTGCAAACCCTGAACCTAGCAGCCTGGCTAATTACCTAATCTCTTCTTTACCACCCCTCAGTAAATCAGTGATGAATATAATTTTAGAGACTAGGAGGCCTAGTACTAAAAAATCTTATGCTGCAAAATGAAAAAGATTTTGTACCTGGAACTAATCTCAAGGGATGTCTGTGCCCATTTTACCTCAGATTCTACAATATTTGACTGAGATGCTTCATAAGGGCTGGTCCTTTTTTTGCATCAGAATTTATGCCTCAGCCATTTCCGCTAATAGCACAAAGCCTCCTCTCTCCTCTCACCCACTGCTCAAGCAGGCCCTCAGAGGGGCCAAGAATTTAAGGCCACCGAGGAGGGCTCCAACTCCAGCCTGGGACCTTAACTTTGTCTTGGAGAAACTCACTCTTCCTCCTTTCAAGCCAGTTGCTACTGCAGATTTAAAATTCCTTTTCCTGGAAAACAGCTTTCCTTTTAGCAATCATTGCTGCAAGAAGGGTATCCAAGTTACAGGCCCTTATGGCAGTGGAGCCTTTCATAATCTTTCATGCGGACAGTGTGTCCCTCAGAACCAGTCCCTCCATGCTCAAGGTGGTATCCAGTGTGGCTCTTAATCAGTCCATTCATTTGCCTACATTCTTTCCTAACCCGCAGAACAAAGGGGAACAGATACTGCACTCCTTAGATGTGCACAGACAACTTAGTTTCTACTTGGACAGGACTAAACCTCAAAGGGAATCTGAACTGCTGATGGCGTTTGCTGCAGGGACAGGGGGGAAAGCTATTTCAAAGCAAACCATTTCAAAATGGATAGGCCACTGCATTCATTTCTGCTATAAGCACCATGGAAAACCTATCCCACAGGGTATCCGACCCCATTCAGCCAGGGCTGCATCTACCTCTACAGCCTTTCCCAGGGTCGTCCCTACAAGGGACATGCCTAGAAGCTGCTACCTGGAGTTCTGTACATACTTTTACCAAGCATGATCATTTGCCAATTTTCTCCAAATCCAAAGCTGGTTTTGCCAATGCAGTCTTGCAGGGCCTTATAGATGGTCCTAATTCTATTTAAATTCCTCCTCCCAACCTTAGCTTTGGGAATCTACCCAAATGTAATGACTGCAACAGTGAAACACAAAGAACATAGTACTGTTGTGTACACATACCATAAATGTAGATGTTCAAGTGTATTCACTGTTGCAGTCCTGGTTACCCTCCCTCCAGTCCCCTTTCTTCTTTTGGCTATACCTCTACTCTCACTATGCTCAAAAAGCTTTTTGGTGCATTTGCTTTATTGTTGTAGTTATATCCTTGTATTCTACATTTAATTGCTTCCCATTAGAGGACACCTGACATCTGGGGCAAGAAAAACTGATGTAATGGCATCGGCTGCATGTTTTATACTCCTGACGACCTGACGTCATGGAAGGGATAGCAACCGACGCAGGACCCAAGACTGTTAATCAGGCCGACTGAGGGCTACTGCAAGCAGATAACCCAAAAGTAATTGTTTGGCCTAATGGTTCAGGTGTTTGCCTTATAAACTTAAGGTGCAGGGTTTGAGTCTCACAAGGGATAATTGGCTAGGCTTAAAATGGCTCGCAAGGGCAGTTAGCCTAGTAATAACCTAAGACCTAATGACTGCAACAATGAATACACTCTAACATCTACATTTATGGTAAGTGTATACAACTGTACTTCCTGAGAGCTCCCCTTTGGTCTCACTACCTCCCCCAGGGTGTTCACCAAAGTGATGGCAGTGGTGGCAGCTTATCTGTGAATGCCGGGATTCCAGTCTTCCCCTACCCGGACGATTGGCTCCTTTCCGCTCTGTCCAGGAATCAACTCTGGCAAGCCAGAGATCTCCTCCTGACCACCCACCAGCAAGGCAGTAACCATAAATCTCAAGTCCTAACTGGATCTGGTTCAAGTTCCCAACTTCATTGGGGGTTGGTTAGATACCACCTAGAGTACGATTTTCCCAACTGTGGTTAGACTTCAGTCTCTTAAACAGTGTATTGTACATTGTTCAGACCCAATATCCCCCTGCAGAGTTGATTCTTCGGGCGTTTGGGTCTATGGCAGCTACGATTACACTGATCCCCACTGCTTGTCTGCGTTAGGGTTCTGCAGTGGACCTAGTGGTTCAGTGGTCCTTGCTAGAGCTTACGTTATCTCCAATTTGTTTATCTTGGGCTTGCAGGGATTAGTTTCTCTGCTGGCTTCAGTCCCCGGATGATCTGGGTCGTCCATTTATCCTTCCTGCTCCATGAACATGGTGACCACTGACTCCTCTCTACTTGGGGGGGGGGGGGCATTGCATGGGAAGGACAGTCCAAGGCAAATGGTCTTTCCTGGAGACCCATTCGCATATCAACATCCTGGAGAGGAGGGATGTGCTGTTGGCATTGCAAGCTTTTCATGCCCATCTTCCCCAAGGGACAAATGCAATCCAGACAGGTCTGTAGTCTGGTACATAAACTGGGGGATCAGGTCTTATCTTTTTTGTCACAAAGCCATGAGATTGTGGGAGTGTTCAATCTCTGGCAGTTATCTGGTGGCAACGCACATTACAGGGAGGTCTAACATTTTGGCTGACGAGCTCAGCAGATCTATTCTGATGCCTTACGAGTGGTCTCTGAATCCTTCAGTAGTGGAGCAGATCTTTTTAAAGTGGGGTTGACCTTGCTTTGATCTTTGTCTTTTCTTCCATTGTGAAGTGCAGGGAGTTGTTTTTGCTCTGAACCCCTATCCGGGGGGAGTCCCCCAGAGATGCTCTAGTGCCCTCTGTTCTTTTGCATGCTTATCCACTTCCTCTGATCCTAAAAGTCATTAAGAAAGTTCGATGGCTGGGGAGCTTGGTGGTCCTCGTTGCCTCTTTCTCGTCTTGCTAAGTTTGGTTCCTCTGTCTGGTCTCACGTGGTGTTCTTGGACATTAGATGTGGTTTCAGATCTGATCTCTCATCCCTCAGGGATCCCACACCCAGATCTAGTCAGTCTGAAGCTCACAGCATGGCTGCTAAAGTTCGTGATAGTGAGGACTCCTGGGCCGTCTTCTGTTAAGATTTTGGTAGCGGCTGACAAATCCTCCAGTAGGAAGCTTCTATATCTGCTTCCTGGCATGAGTTGGACCCCTTCACTGCTCCAGTCCCTGCCATTTTGGAATTTTTGGCAGATCTCATTTTCATATTGGAGAAAATTTGGCTTCCTTAACTTTTTCCAAGGTTTGTAAAAGCTGGTTGAAAGGTACCTTTTTACTTGGGCCAGTGGTTCCCAAACTTTTTCAATTCCCTGTTCCCTTGTTAAATCCAGGTTTTCTCGAGGTGCCCCACCATCAAATTTTAACAGGTATACTTTGTGAAATAGCTAATTTTTTAATTAAAAGTTAGGTAAAAATATGTACAAGATCGCAAAAAAGTGTAATTGAACAAATCCAACTAATTATAATTAGTGGGATGGATGAGCCTGTTGATTACTGCACATTTTCTCAAATCTTGGAATCCAGCTGGACACAGCCACTCATTTCCTTCTCCACATTGATTTTTGCTAGATACTTAGTTTTTCACAGCAACTGCTGAAAACCCAGCTTCACATAAATAGGTTGCAAAATGGAATTTAAAATTCTCTGAGCTTTACCACTCGGAAGGGGATATTCATCTTTTACAGATATCCAAAATTCAGTTAATTCCATGGTGTTAAGATTTGTTTTCAACGTGTTGCCACAAGACGACTCTAAGATTTTCTTCTACAGCAGTAAATTCATATGGAACACTGGCATTAAATGATCTTGAATCCATGCAAATTTATCGATCTCATTTTGAAAATATTTCTCAAACCAGGTGATAAGCTGCGATAAGTGTTGTTCAAAAATGGATCTCATACCTAAAGAGAAATTCAGTCCATTGGTGGTCAAAAACTGTTGCAACAAGGGAAAACGTTCTTTGCCTCAGTCTTCATTTTTCTCTTCCATAGTTTTTTTATAAAAGCTGAAATTTTCTCAATTGACTTTAAAAGGTGCATGTTTCTTCCCTTCAAGGAGATGTTCAGAGCATTTAGCTTTTCAAAAATATCACTTAAGTATGCTAGTTTTTACCAAAAAATCTTCACAAAATTTTCAGGGCTTCCTCTAAGAAAAATATAAATTTCCTGTCAGTTCAAACGTGCGAGCAAACTTTACCACGAGAGCCACTGCGAAGTGCTGTAGTACAACAGATATGTGCTCAGATCCCATATCCTCATTGTTCTTTGAAAAAAATTTGCTTTCAGCGGCTGAGTTTTTATAAAGTTTACTACACTCGCTACATATTCTAAGCGAGTGCTTCCTTGTGAATAATGCAGTGGGTCCAAAGTGCATCAGGAGCTTTGCTTCAAATAAGTGCCTGTAATCCTCCATAACAGCTAGACATAGAACGAGCACCATCAGTACAGGCAGCAATGCACTTAGTCCACTCCAAATTATTTTTGGATATAAGCGTCAAGGATCTATAACAAGTCTTGAGCCTTAGCACCAGCAGTAATACTTTGACCAAAGAAAAGGTCTTCCACAATGTTATCACCATCTATAAACCATACATAGCAAATAGTGTCACTATCTGTGGCCTCATCCAGCTGCAACCCAAATTATTTCCCTTTTATTTTTGTAATTTATCGTTTAGGTTCTCCGCTACGTGCTGTATTCTGCAACTGATGGTGTTACTGGGTAAAGGCACTTTTAAAAGCAGCTTCCCAGCAGACTTGCTGATCATAATGCTCACCATATCTACAGCAGCTGGTAGAATGAGTTCCTGCGATGGTATGAGGCTTCTTACATTTTGCAATTTCTATGTGCCACTTTGTAAGATGCTAACAAAGCATTGCTTGGTATTGATGCCTGCTTATAAAAACTACCTTTTTGTTTTAACTCTTAACTTCCTGGTAAAGTAGTCACTAGATTTACTAACCGTGCTGGGATGAATGGTTTCTAAATGGCATTCCAACTTCTGTTTTACGCCAACAGAAGTCACTGGTGAAAATAGGCCACTGTGTGTTCTGCGTGTGGAAGTTTTGGCACCAGAGTGCATGCTACCAAAGTCCAAATAACTGTCCTAATATTTTCTATATTTGCGTATCTTCACACTGTTGCCACTGGGTGATGGTGTGCCCTCTATTTTCACACACTCAACGCTTATTACCATTTAAAAAAAGATCAATTTTTAAACATACATAGGTAGAAGAAATACTTCAAATATTTTACTTGACTTAAGCCACTCCCACTTTCTCCAGCCCTAAACAGCAAGTTTTCTTCCTGTTACTAGCGCGTGCCTTACTGCAGACCTCAAAAGCGCCTTCAGATGCTAATCATTCACAGGTAGCATATCCAAACATGACTAAACTCTATGAAACCAGTGCTCCTGCAACTTATTTGGAACTTTATTAGCTGACTTACCTTCCCTGTGTGCATCTGTCAAGAGCATATAAACTTTAGGATCACTAACAGGCAAAGTTTCACCCATCTCAACAAAAACTTGTACTGCTAATGTAAAGGAACTCTCATCCAAAACGCAAACATCATCCATGTTTACAACCACATGGTATGCACTATATGAAGGCGTTTCCGATCTATTTTGCAAAAAGTGTGGCTAGAATTTTTGCTATAAAACAGTTGTAGTTTCCAGATGAGAAATACGCTAAATTTTATTAATACTACTTTACAAATTTAATGGACAGCTAAACTATCCTAAACACCCCTGTCAATGCATCCGAATGGTGTTTGTTGACTTCTTCTGACACTTGTCATACACTCAGGCTGAGGTATCCGTATGATGGGATCAGTGCTCGTTATTTTCAGTTACGTTTGATTGTGGTTACAATCACAGTGCTAAGAATCACTATCTGCAGGGATGCTTTCCTTAATCACCCACCTTCTGTACTGCTCCACATCTCCATATGTTTGGTTAGGTCAGTTAGGTAACAGTTAATGACTGTTGCACTGGACGCTCTGAAGTCAAACTTTGTCGTTTGCTTCCCAATTATTACATTTTTAGGTACTCTAACAATTCCTTGGGCCCTCAAGCTTCTCTTACTCCTTGAAAAAAGCCACATGTAATCATGCTCAATAGACTGGTGCAGTACAATGTTTATGCGTGACAAATTAAGCTAACACTTCAGCTGTGAAAAAAATCACGCAGCTGTGCTCCCTCCAGTTACTAAATATAAATGAGTGCTCATTACGTGGTGCTAGCAATGCTCCTCCCTGCCAATAAACTATCAAGCACATCTCTCCAATCCTAAAAACCTTCAACACTCTAATATTATTCTACAGTCCTCACCACCTCTGCGTGAATCCGGAGAGCCATTTTTTTTTAGCAAGGCTTGAACTCCCTTTAATGAAGGGAGTAATTCTGCACATCCCAACAACACAGTGGAAGCAAAACTGCCAAAGACCTACCTTCTCCAGCTGCACAGTGACCAGCGTGGGGAAGAACTAGTAGTAGCCAAAGCAACCCCCCAAATTGGGCTCGAACCTTTCACCACTGCTAGCATACAGTCTTAAACTCTGTTGCGACTCCCTCCCACAGTATAGTAGTTGGCACCTCTCTTCCACTGATAAGCACTTTAGTGTAAATGTATATAAAAGGCATTATAGCAAGCTTGCTGATAGCACACTACATTTTTTACTGTTCTCTCTGGACTTGGATTTCTCATCAGACTGTACTTTGCAGCTCAAGTTAAATTACTATTAATGGCTCTGTATTCATTCTTAGTCTCACTGACAATGCAAAGTATAAAATACTGGATATATTTACTATTCTTGCATCTAGAGTTGTATAAAAGTCAGCATACCTACAATTCTCATTTTCACTCATTTCCTCCTCCCCTCAAGGTTTTGGCAAATGTTTGAAACTTCATGAAAAAATTATCTTGTATGTAAAGTCAGGTACCACAGTTACAGCTTCAGATACAAAGAGGAATTAAAGGGATTCAACCTGCTGTGAGAAGTGAATCACAAACTGCCCACGCTTTTCAAAACACCGTCCTAGACAATCTACTGGCAGTTTTTAATAAGGTGTACAAAATAGTGTCACATATGCAAGACAAATTCTGCAGGCCTTGGGGTAAATGGCCTCCTGCATTCTTCTAATTTCATTTGCAAGACTGCATATGAGGAAACTTCAATGGTACCTAAAAAGCTTATGGAGTCAACATTGTCACAGCCTGGAAACTGATTCCTATCATTCCTTGCCTGCAGCTAGATTTCCTATGGTGGGCAGAGGCCTGCCACCAAAACAAGGGACGGTTATTCATTCTACCCCCTGCCGCCCAAACCCTGACTACAGACGCATCAGATTATGCTTGGGGAGGGGTGCATCTGGCAGGGAGATGCATTCAGGGCCAATGGAGTCCAAATCAAATGCACCTACATATCAATCGAAAGGAGATGCTAGCTGTACAGAATGCTGAGACAGCCTTCAAGGACTACTTTCATCCAGGACAACTACTGATGGACAACACCACAGTCATGTGGTACATAAACAAGCAGGGGGGTACCCATTCCTACCCCATTTGCAGACTAGCCATGGCATTGTGGAACATGGCCTTGACTTATCAGATACATCTACAAGCTCAATTCTTGCCAGGAAAGCAAAATACTCTGGCAGACCCAAGCAGAAATCTTATGGACTAACACAAATGGAAACTGGATCCTCAAATCTTCAGCATGTTGACATGCAAATGGGGGAGCTCAGACATAGTTTTGGGGTGAGGCAAAAAGATCTATCAGACAAATTCTGCACAGGAATTCATCACAAAAAGCTTGGAAAGTGGATGCTCTATCCTTCAGCTGGAAATCTATCCATCTATGCCTTTCCCCCTCTGCCTCTGCTCTCCAAGGTCTTACTAAGTCAGACAGGAAAAACCAAAAATTATTCTGATTGCTGCAGACTGGCCTCTCCAACACTGGTACCCGCTCCTACGCAATATGTCTCACCTTCCTCTGTGGTACCTGCCTCTGACACCTTGCCTACAGTCTCAGCAGAACTATCAAATTCTGCACACTGCTCCAAACTCAATCTTGTAGCATGGCCAATCAACTAATTTCACCAGTTACGTCTCAGCAAACCTGTGATGGATGTCATTTTGGAGGCTAGAAGGCCTAGTACTAGAAAATCTTATGCTGACAAATGGAAAAGATTCTGTGCCTGGAACTAAGCACAAGGAATAAGCACAGCAATGCCCAATATTCCTCAGATTCTGCAATACTTAACTGAGATGCTTCACAAGGGCCTATCTTTTTCTTACATAAAAATCCATGCCTCTGCCATTTTAGCTCATTACAACACAGAGCCTCCCCTCTTTTCTCATCCTCTGCTAAAGCAGTGTCTCAGAGGGGCTAAAAAATTAAGACCTCCCAGGAGAGCACCAGCTCCTGCATGGGGCCTCAATTTTGTTTTGGAAAAACTCGCTCTACCTCCTTTTGAGCCAGCTGCTACTGCAGACCTAAAATTTATCTCTTGGAAAACAGCTTTTCTTTTAGCGGTCACTTCAGCTAGGATTTCAGAACTACAGGCTCTTGTGGTGGTGGAGCCTTTCATTATTTTTTACCCAGATAGGGTGGCTCTCAGGACCAATGCATCCTTTATGCCTAAAGTGGTATCTAGTGTGGCCCTTAATCAGACCATTCATCTGCCAACTTTCTTCCCAAATCCACAGAACAAGGGTGAGCGGATTCTGCATTCATTGGATGTGCACAAACTAAGATTCTACTTAAACAGGACAAAATCTCTTAAAACCTGAACAATTGGTAGCATTTGCTGCAGGGGCAGAGGGAAAGGCTATTTCAAAGCAGACTATTTCCAAATGGATAAGCCATTGTATTCATTTCTGCTATATGCACCATGGTAAACCTGTCCCCGAGGGGATCAAATCTCATTCCACCAGGGCTGCATCTACTTCTGCAGCGTTTCTCAGAGGGGTTCCTACCAGATGCATTCTAGAAGCTGCTACCTGGAGCTCAGTTCATACGTTCACCAAACATTACCATTTACTTCTCTAAATCCAGTGCAGGCTTTGCCACTGCTGTCCTGCAGGGCCTTATAGCTGCTCCTAATGCTGTATAAATCCATCCTCCCAACCATAGCTTTGGGATTCTACCCAAATTTAATTGCCAACATTGAAACATGAATAACACCGTACAGTTGTGTACACTTACCATAAATGTAGATGTTAGTGTATTCACTGTTGCAGTCCTGGTTACCCTTCCTCCAGCCCCCTGTTTTTTCTCTAACTTTACCTCTCATTTCTGTTTACCATCTTTAAAAGCCTTTTTGATGTATTTGCTTTTATTTGGAGGTACAAGGCTACTGAGACTTGTCTGCATATATCAACTGGACATAAGCTGATTTAAGTATATTTTCTGCACTTAAGATTTGAGGGAGTAAATATTGTGCGTCTTGGATTCAGTAAATATGGTCTCTGAATCTCTGCAGTAGTTCCTCACCCACCCTCCCTGTTTCTTGTTGTGGTGTTAATCTTGGTGGCTTTGGAATTGCCCGCCCCTGCTGTAAATTTCTTTTTGCACACTCCTGGACCCATCTCATTCGCTCACTCAACTGAGAACAGTGAGATCATATTTTGATTTTGGATACTCTTACCAATCCCATCTTCTCTGCAGTGTACAGAGAGAGCACTTGGGAAGGGCATTCCCCTATAGTATCTTAATCTGCTCTGTTTCCTCCATAAAAAAAAAAAAAAAAATTTTTTTTTTGCACTTTAACTGCCTTACTGTATTTGTGTTTCTGCCTACTTTATTACCTTATTTTGCTTTTGCCTCTTTTAAAAGTACTCAAATTTATTTTGCTGCCTTTATTACTGCTTGTTAGCCTGATTAAATTGTAACTGTTACTCGTAAGGCCCTTGGTTTAAGCACTTGGGCTTCAAACCAGTTTTACATTAGGAAGGTTTGTGGTCTGCACTGTTGTGGCCGGACAGGTAACGTACATCCTAAGTTGGGAACTGCTGATTGAAGGCTTAGTGTCTGTTATTCTAAGTGTATTAGTTCTAGGTTAAGGACTTGGGCTTCAGGCCAGTTATTTTACATTAAGAAGGTTTGTGGTCTGCACTCTTGTGGGAGGAGAGGCTAGATTCTGCCCTTCTGAGCTGGGAATTTCTGGTTAAAGGCTTATTGCGCATGCTTACTTGAACTGTTGCTTTCTGAAATCGGTACGCCTTGTTTGCTGTAGCAGAGACTAGATTCAGGCCGGCTGGATCTAGCTTTGTATGAATTGTGCACTGACCCAAGCAGTCTCTTTTTTTTTTTTTTTTTTTTTGAGAAGGTTTCTCTGTACCCTAGTGACAGGACTGTGCAGTTAGAACTAGTCTGATTGAAGACTGCTGGAACAGAGCTCTGTTTTAAGCTTTTTAACTGGTCAATTGGGTAAAGTATTTTGATTGTATCTGCTCTATTTTCTGGAAAAACATATACTCATATATATATATATATATATATATATATATATATATATATATATATGTACTTTCTCGCCTTTCTGAACTAGTATAGTCCAGTTTTCATGTTGCTGAATCCAGGGTTGTGTTATAAGTTTGTGTTGCCATACCTTACTTGGATAGAAGTTAGTTTCTCTGTTCACCTGTGAGAGAGGTGAGCTTTGAGGAGGCTACCTGTCCCTGGAAGAGTGGTTTCAGCCCAGAAGTTGGTAGTTTATTGGACTTTTTGGGCTAATTTTGATTGTATCTGCTCTATTTTCTGAAAAAAAAAATGATATACTTGTTTCCCACCTTTCTGAACTAGTATAGTCCAGTTTTCAGGTTATTGCTGAATCCAGGGCTGTGTTACAAGTTTCTGTGTTGCCATTACCTTACTTGGATAGAAGGAAGTTTCTCTGCTCACCTGTGAGAGAGTAGCTTTGTGCAGCCTATCTGTCCCTGGAGGAGTGGCTTCAGCCCAGAGGTTAGTAGTTTATTGGCCATTTTGAGATTTCGATTTTACTTCCCTGCTATAAAAACCTCATTTGCACAGTTTTTACACTTGTATTCCGCTCAGCAAGTGCCTTCCAGGTGTTCTGCAGAGTCTACAGCAGCAGAGACAGAGTGACTTTTGGAGTGATTAAGTATCAGTTTTCAGCTTTTCTTGCTGTCTTAACTAATTCTGCCTAAAACGCCAGTTTTTTTTTCTTGGCGAATCTGATTTAAAAAGTTTATTGTATACCACTCCGCACAGCTCCTCGTGGTGTCCTGCAGAGTGATACAGGCAACTGGAAGGCTACACACAAGTGCGCTAGCCGAATTAAAGCATTTACTGTGTTTCTGTAACTAATTTCTGCTACTTAAAAAAAAAATAAATAAATAAATAAAATTAAAAAAAAAAAAAATAAATATCCTTGTTTCCCGCCTTTGCTGAACTAGAATAGTCCAGTCTTCAGGTATTGCTGATCTCTGGGCTGTGTCTTAGTTCCTGTGTTGCCCATATCCTTATTTGGATAGGAGGAAGCTTCTTTGTTCACCAGTGAGAGCGGGGAGCTCTGAGCAGCCGATCTGTCCCTTGAGGAGTGGTTCCAGCCCAGTAACTTGTAGCTTATTGGCTGTTTTTGGGCCATTTAATATCTTTCTAACCCCCTGCTTTAAAGCCAGCTTTAGCGCGCTTTTGCGCTTGTAATTTAAAGTTTGTCCTGTTGCATTTACCTGTTGAGGCTACACACTCAAGTGCGCTAGCCTGGGTTACATATTTATTGCATTTTCCTGCTGTTTGTTGCAAAAAAGAAAAAAAAAAATTATCCTTGTTTCCCGTCTTTCCTGACCTAGAGTAGTCCAAATACAGGCTTTGCTGTATTCTGGACTTTTGGAAAGTTCCTATGTTGCCCATTTCCTTTCTTGGATAAAGGGAGGCTTCTTTGTTCACCAGTGGCAGTGGGGAGCTTATAGCAGCCTATCTATCCCTGGAGGAGTGTTCCCAGCACAAGTATCTGGTAGTCTATTGGCCGTTTTGGGCCAATTTCTAGCTCTTTCAAGTCCCCCCTGTATAAAATCCGCTTTAGCGCAGCTTTGCGTGATTTTGCGCATAGCACAGCATCTGGCAACACCGCTTAATTGGGTTTAAACCATATTCTCAGCTCCACAAAGTCTGCTCTTCACTTTTTCCCTTAGAACTGATCTAGTTTTCATAATAAACGCCCTATTCCTACTCTAAAGCCTGGCACTTGCTCACTAAAGCAATTATATAAGTCAGCACTAAAATATTAAAAGCACTACACCCTCACAAACTCCCCTTGAGCACCTTGTTCCCCATTGGCCCTTTCAATTATAAAGGAATTCCCAATACTATTCTAGCATGTCCAAAGGTCAGTTGTCAATCTCCTCTCCGGTCCAGCTGGTGAATCTGGGAATCTTGAGGCAATGTTACAAGTGCCTCATGTACACAGACAACCCTCTCCTCCTCCCAACAAATTCCAACACGTGAGAGATGCAACCATATAGCCAAACTGGAGGCTAAGCGCTCTCAACTCAGTACTGGCGTAACCAGTCAGGAGGAGAAGGAAGCCACACTCACTACAATTCCAGTCTCACACAGACCTACCACGACAGCAAACCAAACGCATAAACACACAACATACTCGGAGGCTCTAAATAAAAATCTGCCTAAGCAACAGGGACCTCCAAAGCAAACACCCAAGCAACTGCTACCCCAAAAGAAAACACGTGCAACACAGCTCACAAAGCCAGTGTGCCGAACAGTCACAGCCCTTAAGGCTAAACACACCTGACACTTATAATAGGTGACTCTATCGTCCGGCACACTGACGTCCTCACCAGGCTGAACAAGAAGGTCATGGTGAGCTGCCTGTTGGGCGCTAGGATCCGCCACATAACACAAGCACTCTGGTCACTCCAAGGCAAGTACAAATATGACTCTGTCATTGTCCATGCTGGTGTGAATGACCTGAGACGTACCTCCCTGGACTACATGAAAAGAGACAGAGGAGCTCTCTGAGCATGTAGCCCAGGCCGGTATGACCCTGACCTTGAGTAGCATCTTATCCTCACCAAGAATGATGCCACAATATGAAGACAAGATTATCAATTTCAACAAACTGGCTTAAGTATTGGTGTCATTCAAAGGGGATCCAATGCCTGTCGGCCTGGGATGACATACTCTACAAACCACAATGCTTCGCTAGGGATGGCTTGCAACTGTCACCCCTCGGCTTCTGGATATTGGCAAAGGCTCTTGCCACCCCCATAGTGCCTTTTTAAGGCAAGGCTCAAAAGACAAACCCACCTCCATAGGTATCACAAGGGATAAGAAACTGAGTAATG